>NW_019385048.1:0-69656 GCF_000671375.1 Centruroides sculpturatus
AAAGGGCCCAGAATGGATCCTCGTAAGACACTTTTGTTCACTTGTAAAGGTTTAGATATTGAATTATTTACCTTTACATAATACGATCGATTTGATAAATAGGATATTAGCCACTCCAATGGCACTCCTCTCAATCTGACTTTAAACAATTTTTGTTTTAATATCTTGACATGTATGCTATCAAAAGCCTTAGTCAGGTCGATAAACACTGCCGTTACAATAACAATAATTTAATTATTGAAACTGTTAATTATTAATTATTGAAAACATCAAAAACTGTTTTGTTTCTTCAAATTAACTTTGGAAGATGGTTTTATCCTCGAAACATTGAATATGTTTAATGCGTCTACATTATCCAATACAAAACTACAGAATTAATACAACAAAGTCTTACATAAGATTATCAATTTCTTTTTCTATAAACTTTAAAATTGAAAACACTTGCTGCATAATTTGTGTGTGTTCATTTATCTGAATAATTAAATGATCTAAAATTTAGATCTCGAATATATTTTATTTTTATTAAATATATCAATTTTCTATGTGACTTTGTATAATTATTAAAAAGTCCACTATTTAAGTTGTACTCAATTGAAAATTTATTACTAAATTAAACAAGCAATTATTTATTGAAAAAAACACAGTCTATCACAAAAGTTTTCAAACTTTTGAATAGTTCTTCCTCAGGTAAAATCTGATGAAACGCTTCAAAATAGAACGTAAATATAAACAAAAAAAGAGGAGTCTTCACGGGTAGCTCTGTGTCCGGGGACCTGTGCAAAATGGTCATTACACAACTTGAGCGTAAGATCCTTCCACCATTCCTCCAAACGTCCTGCTCTATAAGAGATATGTAGAGGGCATTTTCATCAAGTGGAAGACAGTACCAGACACGTCGGCTTTTCTGCAAGCTATTAATGACAACCCACATGGCTTAACAGTAGGAGTTGAGCAATCTAGCAGCAATGAGGTCCATTTTCTGGACATAAATATTAGAGTGGAAGGATCCACTATTCACATGTTGGTATACCGCAAACCATGTGCAGCCTTGCCATACATATTGGTGGGTTCATGCCCACTATACATGCTAGGACCAGCACCGACTCAGGCGATCAAACATGTGTCCCAATCACTTTTAACCAATATATTAAAACGGTGTATACCGAGATTGCCAATAAACAACAAATGCGGATAGCATACAGGAGATGTCTGACGATCTTTGACATCCTCAGAAATGGTAAAGACTCTCCAGATCGTAACAGGTTTCCTGGTGTTTACTCCATCCCATTTAAGGTCAGCAGATGGGTCAAGGGCCTTATATATATTGGTTCCACCAAGCGCTCCTTAAATACCAGAATATGGGAGCACCAAGCAGACCTCCAGCATGGGTGATGCACCACTGCCCTGGCACTTATGCATCTGATCCCGACATTGAAGTGGAATTCGACAAAGCTGAGGTCATCATCACTACACCCCACCTGGAACATCTAAAATGGCTAGAAGCCATATCCATTTACAAAGCTAGCCACATGACCACCTGTATCAACTGGAAAGAACAGCTTAATCCAGTGGTATTCAATCTATGGGTCGTGACCACAAATAGGGTTGCGGAAAATTACCTTGGGGTCACACTGTTAAAATGTTTGAATACCATTGGCTTAATCTATCGGTAGCCTGGCAGGCCCTCATATACAACAAACTTTAATTACCATCACCCATGCATGAATGCACATGCCCAGTGCAACTATTTAATTACTAGTAGCCCGGGACGCCCCCTAGTGGGCGTTCCAGCAGCATTACAAATTCCTGAGACATGTTTAATGCACTTAATATATGAAAGTTGTGTGCGCTTAATGTTTAAAAGTTTGATTCAGTTAGTATATATAAATGTATACATTTCTTCATCTTCTGCAAGCCTCCACGTGTTGATTGTGCTATTCTCTGTAATGTTTCCTGCGCACGTCTCTCCCTTTGTCTCGCAGCAGCGGCAGCTTTACGTTCCCCCACAGTGGCGTATTTCTTTGGTCGTGCCATGAAAGGTTTCTATTATTATATTAAAATATTACCTTAACTATTTCAAACCTTATCGTTTTATCGTAGCGGTTCAAATCTATCTGGTTTTTCGTTATTCGCCCCCTAGTGAACATTACAGGCATTCCGTGACAATAATAAATTCCTATTACAAATATATTGAATTATTTATATTGTTATATATTGGGCAAATAATAATTTTTGGGCCAAATGAATAATAATAATAATTTATATTGTTAATTTAAATAATAATTAAAATTGTTAATTTGAATGTTTGAAATACGACACACGATAGGGGCGCCTCTAGTGTCCGTTATCAAACAGTTACGGGACAGACGGACACGTTGAATGGGTTATATATATAGATACGGACATTCAATTTAATTTTTCAAATATTTACATTATATTTTGAAGCATTCCATCAGATTTTACCTGAGGTAGAACTATTCAAAAGTTCGAAAATGTTTGTGATAGACTGTGTTTTTTCACGAGGAACACTGGTAACAGGTTCCAGTTATAGTGTTGATTCTTAATTTATTCAATTTAAAATATATGTTCTCCATCTCAAATATGTAGTGTTTTACCCCTGTACTGTACATCATACTTTTGCTGATAATGACAGAGTCATGCCATTCATCTATGTAACTCCATCCAGGGAAAATTTTTGAATTGAATTCATGTGACTTCCAGTCTAGACCAGAAGTTTGTATATAGTCAATTGAGGCCTCATGCACCTAAGCTTTTCATATCTGGTCTTGACTTTTGTCTAACACCATTCTCAAGATTAAGGAAGGGCAGGCAGGCAGATTGATGACAGTGGGAATTAATAGGTCACAATTTGCAGCCCAATAATATTACTTGTCATTATTGTTATAGAATTGAACTAGTTGTTTATGATATTGATTGAATATAATAATAATGTATCAAGACTGACACAATTACTGTTATTTTGTAACAAAAAGGGCAAACTTCATTCTCTAATTTCTAGCAGTTGTGTCTAAAGCAATGTTAGTCAACCTCTAACAAATCATCATCCCGTCAATAAAACTGTTACGTGGTATCACTCCCTTCACTTTGAAAACAATTTTGTTGGGTTTATTAGTTTATTTTTTATGAAGTATATAATTATCAAATAAACATTTATTTACTCAGAATACGTATTAAATTTTGATATAATTAACAAAATTAAAATTAAACATTATTCACTGAGAATCCTGATGCAAACTTCAAAATTCCAATGCCAAGGGCCGAGACTTATGCCAAATTTGTATTGCATTGAATAGACTAGTCACTAGTATAATGTTATTTGTTTAATTATTATATGATATAATGAATAAAATAGCTAATTATTCTTAATGTTCTTAATTATTCTTAATGTTTTACTATATCACCCAGAAAATTGTTTTTTGCCTCCAAAATATAAATTGTTAATAATTGCCCCCAATATGGAAAAATGCCCACGTGAGGGAGATATCGCCCCCGTTGAGAAACACTGATCTAAAGCATCCAATCAGTTCACTTGTAAGTGATGCAAGCAATATATTTGCTATTCAAAAAGTAAAGCAACTTTGTATAGTAGATAATTATTAAAAATCAAAAAAAAAAAAAATGTATATTTTTTTGGAAGGTCCAAAAAACTGTTTTTTATGTAACCTGCATGAGAAAAACTCGAGCGTGGGCAATAAGGGATTTAATTAATAATAAACTTGACTACAGTAAAGAAATTTGTATGTACAGTACAAGAGATGAAAAAAGATGTATTTTAAAATATCTCTAGTTGGAGGATACTTCTACAAGGAAATCATGCAATGGCTATTTCCATTTAAATTCCTTTTGGATCTAAAACATAATCACTAATTAAAAACACCTATTTGTACTAAAACTCTTTGCTTTATGATGATTTGCCTGTTCAATGGCATCTCACAGAGTGAATTTTCTTGCACTTTGTGTCCTTATAAAGTAGTGGATGAAGTGTTAAAATGTTTGCAACATAAAAGATGAATGCATTTCAGAGAGGTCAAAATAATCATAATAATTGAAGTAACTTGTCTGTTTCATCAGATGTTTTATCTGAGAATAAAACAAGAGGTGTAATAGAGCTGCTATGCCAATTATCACTAATGACATAAATCAATTGATACCTGTTCCAATCGGTACCTTTTCAATATGGAAATCTACTTATATAAGCCATTGATCCCACTGTTTATATATCTGTAATCTGTCATGAAATGCCTAGAATGCCCACTAGGGGCGTCCCTAGTGATGATTTTCAGCTATTATTTAAATTAATAGCATAACTTATTTATAACAGTATAATTCAGTATATATATAAAGCTAGATGCAACCATACCACACAAGCATTGGGAGAAATAGTGATAGAGATGTACTAGCTTCCTGTGTATTTAAAGCTACATTATACAAATGCGACTATAGACTTCGGACCACCCTATAGACCGGTGACCTATAGACTATAGACCGGTGGTCCGAAGTCTATAGTCGCATTTGTATAATATAATTCAGTATATTATTATTTTTATTTGTAATAGGAATTTATTATTTATATAAATTTTATTATTTATACCATGGAATAACACCACTGCTACTAAAATGCCAACTAGGGGGCATCCCGGGCTACTAATTATTAAGAAATTATTAAATTTGAACTCAAATCATTGAAAATAATAAGAAAAGAGCCATCTAAAACTAATAATGCAAACAGAGAAATTTAAAAATTATATAAAATGTACTAGGGAAACTGCACAACAGAATTGAGATAGAGCATTGCATTTTTAAAATTAGGAATTATTAAGTTAGTATTAGTATATATAAATTATCTTTTGCCCTGTAACCTGAGCACTGACATGTATTTGAATATATATGTAAGGGATGTGTGTGGATCTGAGCATGTGATTGAAAGAAAACAGTTGATTGCCACACCAGAAGATAATCCTTACATTAATACTTGTTGACCATGGAGAGGCAATCCTTTCATCTACTGGGCACAGAAGGCAATTCTTATATTTAGATGCTGTCAATTGTTTTGTTCTTGGAAACCATTTTCCATCAGGCATACACAGTGCTGTTCTTCATTTCAAAAACAAAATCACAGATCCCTAGTTTTTATTACATCTTTGGACTCCTCATCACAGTTATCAGAAAATAGCATAGTTTTATCAAATTTGGTCCATCAAATTTTGAGGACAAACTCAATTCTATAAGCCACATAGAAGAGACTTCACTAACACTCTGCCTCAAAAATTTACAGACAGAAAGAAACTCGTTAAAACAAGAAAATACGATTAACATTACAGAAATTTATTGGACTTTGAGAAATTTATTGCTCACAAAATTTTTCTCTATACTGAACCAAATTTTAATATTTCTTGTATAGGTAGTGTTAATAATAACAAGGAAAATTTCCAAATGAAAAAAAAATATTGTCATTAAATTGAATTCTGCAGTAAACAAAGAATTATGAACAAAACATACATAAAAAAGTCAATGTCAACTGATGTTTGTGAAATAATTAATGAACAAAATAAAATATGTCTTAATGATCACTTGATCTCGTACTACAGAAGTGTCATTTGCAGGCTTTAATTACAGTATTAAGAATATTTAAGTATTAAGTATTATTTAAAAACATAATAAAATTTTACATAAAGTCAGATTTATATTCTTATAACAGTCAAGTATTCATAAAAAGACATTGCTCTGTAGAATTTATTAATAAACTACTAGGCTAACAGAAGAGATATCAATTCTTAAAATGATAAGTGACTGCTCGATCTGGCTCCTATTTTATTGTAATGAGAGTTATTTTAATTTTGTTTAGAAAATTAACTTAGCTAATAATAGCCAAGTTAATCTTCCTTTATTATATTTAAATACACAGAATAACAATTAAAAACTATGTAAATATGGACTTTTTGATGTTTTCTTACCATTCATAAGGACATAATTAGCAAATAGAGAGCTCCTGGGATATACAAAGTTTGTTCAATGGATACCAGATTTAATGCCCAACTGGCCTATATTGGATCTATTTGAAGATAACTAACATCTAGAATGAAAGAACATTCTTACAACACTGAGATAAACTACACAACTGGTTTGACCCAATTTTCCAGTGAATCTGGTATGCAGGGCCGGATTTGAGGCGATTGGCGCGATTTCCGCCAATCGGGCCTCGTGCTTGAAGGGCTGATTGGCAGGACATCAAAATTTATATATTTAAAAAATAGTTTCAAATTACAGAATAGATTAAACAGTTTAGTGATCAAGTTGATTGAGAGTCAAGAAGCAGGCCAGTTGGATTTTGATACTATTTTAGAAGATTTTACAGAACAGAAATTCGGAACATATAAAACATCTCTTTATAGGTTTATATTCAATAAAATTCAGTTATATTCATTCATCAACACATTAGAAGATTTTTCATGGCAAAAATTTATGTAGTTATATTCATTTAAAAATACAGTATAGAAATACTAAAACATATCTATGTATGTTTATATTCAATAAAATGTAGTTGTATTTATATTGATATTTGGTACAGGTTTTTTAATGTAGAAATTTGTCTATCTTATGGTTCATGACTTTTGATTTTTATAATTAGATTTTGGATTTTGTTTTAAATAAATATTTAAAATCTATATTTCAATATGTAAATTAACTGTTAATTAATTTTGTTATGTAAAGTTTGAGGGGCCCCGCAAAAAAATTCAATCGGGCCTCGCACCTATTGCATCCGGCCCTGCTGGTATGTCACCTGGCTGGGATTAAACTAGGATCTTAAGAGTAATCTTTGATAGATCAAAACTTAAAACTTATTAAGTCTTGGAAATTTGCAAACAAGCAAAATGGAGGGTAAATTAATGCTAAGGACAAGTTAAGCCTTTCTAATGCTTGACAGGCTTTATTCAGAACATATGCTATGTAAGAGATGAGGACCAGCTGCAAAGAAATATTTTAGTGGTGCACAGCCTTTTTTGATGCAATCTAATTTTAACCTTAAACTTTTATTATTTAAAATGTTTTCACATGTTTTGAATCTAAATCAAATTTTGGAATATTTTGATTCTAAATCAAATGGTCATTGGATTTTTTTAAAAGTTTTTTCACTGTGTAGAAGTTCAACCATCTACAACAATCTCTTACTGGTCAAAATTTATTCAATCTCTCGAATTCAATCGAGCTATTACTATTTTGTTCTTATACCCGAAGAGGGCCACTTAAGGGGCAGAAAATGTTTGTTTGATGAAAAAGCTATATGCTGGAAGTAGAATTTGAAGCATAAGGAAATTATTATTTATGATTCCAGCTTCTGTAGTGTTTTGATACCTAAACTAGCTGATCATTTATCTAGTCTAAAGGTGAAGATTGTACAGATGTCTTTATAGCATAACTGGCAACATACCTGCATGGTTAGGAGTTGTGGGTTCACTCTGTGCCAATTTTCTCTTCCAAAAAATTCTAAAGTTAATTAAATCAAATTAATTTATTTATAATTCTTATATTTAACAAGAAATGGTGACATAGAGGCCAGTCTACTGCCAAATTGCATTTTACCTATATCCAGCCATAAAAGGAACTGGCTGTTTAATATTTGAAAAAAACCTACATTTTTATAATTCACTTTTCATTATAAAACAATAAGTTCTATTAAAAAAATATACAAATAGTTTCCTACTTTGTTTAACTTTAGTTATAGTAATTGATCGTAATTTGATCCAAATCATTCTGGTAAGAATAAAAGTAAGTAAAAGTATTTAGATTTTTACAAACCCGAGGAAACTCCTTATGCGAGCTCTGGGAGAATATTCTTGAGCCTTCCCGCCAAACCTTTTCAATTTCGGATTACAACATTCTCTGTTGTAAAAAAATTAACATTTAATCCAAACATAAAAACAAAATAATTTAAATCAGAAAATTTAGTCATTTATTTTTAGAATCTTATGTTTTAATTATAATACATCTTTTTATACGTGTAGAATTAATAAAAATAGCAAAATTAAAAATGATTTGAAAATCATTATTTTAAATATATTTGCCATTTATTTTATATTTTGAAGGTCAAAAATGCATTGCGTGTTTGACATTTACGAAAAATGATCTCAAAAATCCAAAACAAGAGTACAATGGGGTCTATTTGTGGCAATGTCTAAATGTCACTTTAGATCGCAAATGTAAGACTTAACAATATTAGCATTCAAAAATTAAATTTTGTTTATTGATGTCATCTGTATTCAATATTACAAAACATGTAATTTGGGTTATATTAAAACTACCATCATTTGTTAACTATGTAATTTATCATCACTACTGAATTATATAAATTGAGTTTTAACTCCATAATAAAGTTTATAACATAGTGGAAAATATACATATTAAAAGGAATAATTATTAATTAGCAATTATCATAAAAACTATTTTATTTGTTAATAATCCAAAATAAACTTATCTACAGTATAAAAGTTATTGCTCATTAAAATATCTTATCTTTATTAATTGGTAAAATATATTGCGTAACCTGAAAATTTTGGAATTAATTATTAAAATCAGATACGGAATGGCTTACCTAAGGCATTTGAAATATTTATACCTCTACTGATAAATTATTCACAATCAAATTACTTAGAAAGCTTTGGATAGTAGTAATGGATGCCAGTTATGTAAGATAAGAATTTTTTCCCAAAAGAAATCTGTATTAGACAATAGATTAAAACAAATTTACTCAATTAATTGTTCAAAATTTAGGACCATCTCTATTAATAATGTTTAGGAAAAATATATTTGTATTTTAAAAACTAAAAATTTCTGGACACATTTTAATTAATCAATTAAAGTATTATACAATCTGAATCACAGATAGGCAAGTTGTCATCTTGTAAATATTAAAACAATTACAATGAATTTAACTATAATCATTTAAATGTAAATAAAATACTAATATAGTTCTTTAAATGTAACATCATTATTAAAAGAAAATCAAGTTACTAAATACTTCTAGATTTCTTCTTGGTCATTTAAAGTTTACTTAAACATTACATGATAGTTAGATAATTCCAAATTACATGTATATCTAGTGACAAAGATCATGAAATTCTACAGTAGACTCATATAACTGCCATTAAAATTAATTCTAATTATTAAAGTTATCAAAAGATAAAAATCCATCAGTGGCGTGCCGTCCATGGAAGCTGTGGAAGTGCCGCTTCCCTTGCATTTTTTAAAATATAAATACATATTGCACGATTATTTTCATATTTTAATGTACTTTAAGTTAATTAAAATTAATATTTTATTATAACCACATTATGTATCTTATTACAAATTTCTATACTACACATGAAAAAAATGATAAGATTGCTATTGTATATTTGAATATAAATTCATATATGCATGTTCCCAATGAAAGTGTTATATCGTCCAATACAGTACAGCTTCCACGATGAAAATATTTGAATCTTGTAAAGCAGCCAGATTACAGGCATTTGCGCATGTGCTTTACAGAGCACCAACCTCACAATTTAGCTCGTGGATGCTACACACCGAAATAGTGTGTAACGCTTCCAATGATTCTATTCAGGGCCAGCACAGCTTCCCTATCATCAAATGTTACTGCACACCACTGGAATCCATCTACTTTTAACTAAACTCTAATAATTTCTAGCTTATAAATTGTCTGACAGAAATCTATTTATTCTTATAAAAACTGTTTTTAAAATGTATACATGAGCTTGTGTTACATTTCAAACAATTTAATACCAAGAATAATTAACAACAACTCATTTCTCTATCTAATCCATTAAAACTGAATGAGTAACTTTACAACAGGGCTGCAGAGTCGGTAAAAAAAAAAACACTAGACTCCAATTCTGGATAATTTTAGTAGGTCGACTCCAATTCCCGACTCCGGCAAAATTAAATACCAAGTCATTTTATGGGGTCAGAGGTGCTCATAGGAGGATACCCTACTCTGAACGGAGCCCAGGCANCATTTAAATAAAAAAAACTAAATTACATTTTTAATTTTGAATTTTATAAAATGGTTCTAAGAAACAAAATAGCTTCAATTAAATCCTCCTTCATAGATGCTCTTAAATCAGCTTTATTTTCAAAGCTGAAAATAATCTTTCCACACTGACTTCTGTTGGGGGCATTGCTGTGACAGATCTAGTGGCATCACAAATAATTTCTGGATAAATTGAAATAGCTTCTTCCACTTTCAATTTTGACAAATGGTCATACTTTTCTATTTCAATTAGCCCATTTAAAAAATGTTCAAATTTTATTTTTTCAATTTCTGCTGGTTTAGTTTTTTGATTTGTTAAACATCTTCACTTCGAGACGTTCTAAACTATCCAAATATGCTTCGAAATCAAGCTCTTTTTCAGAGACGATGATTCTGAGTTGTCATTACATTCATTATTTTTATTTTCATATTTTGATTCATAAATGTAAGGTAACTGCAACCTTTTCAAGCAAATAGCTATTTCAGAAATGTTTTCTTTCCCTGAGGCAATTTGATTCATTGGAACAATGTAAATAGTGGCTAACAAGATTTTATTGTCTAACAACTGAATCTCTCTTTTTCTCATTGAAGATAAAATCACATTAGCAACAATTCCTGCAGTTTTGTCAAGCTGATGCATCAAAGTTTTCCAGTGTAAAAAAAATTTCCATGTGTCAAATCTTCAGCTTGTAACTTTATGTTTACCATCATCATTTTCTACAATGCACTTACACTGATAATATTTTCCATCAGTAAGAGTATAATATTCAAAAACTGCAGACTGAATTTGAAAACACTTTCTTTTCCATTGTGAAACTGTGAAAGGGTAATTAGGTATCTAACAATATTTAAGTTTATAAAATTAGGTATAACTCTTTCAAATAGTTGTAAACTCTGGAGACCCCAGTGTCTCGTTACAGCTTGTTTTTAATGCAATAAAATGACAAACAAAACATCTCTAACAATTTACTATAAAATTGCATTGGGTGAAATTTTTCGCAGCTATTTTTACGTTTTAATTTTTCTGTGGAAAACAAAAAAATGCTGGAGTCAGAGTCGACACATTTTTCCCAACTCCGACTCCACAGCTCTGCTTTACATATTGTCAATTCATTTCTTTGAAGATTTTTATAATCATTAAGAATGTTTAAAATATTAGAAGCCATTAACTGAATGCAACTACATATTTAAAATGTTAAATAAGTATAGAAATTCTTAAATATATTCACAGATATTAAATACTAGCAATTTTACTATGAAAATATCAATGAACATTTTCTGATGTCTTTGGGTTCTTTTTGAACAAATCCTGTGATATTGAACACTGACTGACTAGATGTTCAAATCTTTGAAATTTATAATTCTGTGAGAACTTGAGGTAGTATTTTTGTATTTTAGGCAATTTAATTATTTAATATTTGTTCAAAGAGTAAAAAATCATTTAAGTTGAGATGGCAAATATAACGGAGAAGTTCATAATATTTTCTCTTTGATAACATTTCCTTTGTGAGTGATGCATCTTCTAGAAAAATCCACTCATCAAAGGATGTTTTACCAAAAGTTGGAGATTGGACTAGCAGCCAGCTCCCTGCACAAGTTTATGAAATTTGGGCATTGAAATGGAGAGAGCAAGTCTTCAAATAAAAGGAAAGATGAGAGAAGGACACAGCAGAGAGAGAGTCAGGAGAGTTTGTCTACTTCCCTTTATGGTGTGACCATCCACTGTGGTACTCTGCCACTACCAATCTTAGGTTCCCATTGTTTTACTGGACCTTACCACTCCATGTTAAAGAACTGTTGACTTGGAATATTTGTGATCAATTCTGGATATTACTATCTGGACTCATGACTCTTCATAGAATTGACAGACTCTTCTCTCTCTTAGAAACCCAAGCCAATCAGCAATCACTGGACTTCAAAGGTATTTATTGTCATGCACAAAACTGTAAACACACTCTCTCTGATAGGAGCATGTAGAGGTTCAGACCCTCCCTCTATTTCCATTTTTCTTGTCAATGGAAATATAAACATCCATACTAAACTCAATACATTACAATAAATCAACAACAACTGCCATATTACAATGGCTAAATAATGGCTATAATAATTATGAATTACTAATAAATTTGACCCAAGAGGGACATGTTAGGTGTCATCTCGTAATAAATTTAATAATTATAATTTAATTAAATAGTTTTAGATTAAACTGAAAGAAAATAATCAACCCGAAGCGGGACTCAAACCCGCAATCAGCACTTGCCATGCAGATGCGCTGCCAATTATGCTACCCAGACCCCCAGCCCAATCTTCTCTTCCAGTATATTTAATATTACAATAATACCATCATCAGTTATTATAGTGCCAAATGGGAATTCATTCAGCACCCTCATCCTGTAAAATCCCACGTAAGTATGCCTTGCCAGCTGAGTGCCTTATTTGGAAGTTTACAGAATGACAGCACTGAATGTGCCCCCAGTCAGCACTGTAATAACAGACAATGGTTATATCATAATATTAAATACACTGAAAGAGGAGATCAAACAAGAGGTCTGGGTAGCATAATTGACAACGCATCCACACGACAAGCACTGGTTGTGGGTTTCAGTCCTGCTCCAGGCAGATTATTTTCTTCCAGTTTAATTTAAAATTATTTAATTAAATTAAAATTATTAAATTTATTACAAGATGGTGCCTAATACCATCCTTAGGTCAAATTTATTAGTAATTCATAATTATTATAGCCGTTATTTATAGACCAGTTTGATTGTAATACAGCAGTTGTTGTTGATTTATTGTTAATGGCATTGTATAGTGCATTACTTCAGAGTTCTTTGTCTATTGACTTTTTCCTCCATCTCTTACCATCATATGTGACTGTTTGTGTGTTTATGGAAAGTTTCAGAAGGTTCCTGTGAGCCAGAAGTCACAGTGGTATCAGATCTGACCCGAGGGGGCACTGCTGACCTTTTACAATTCACCATTGAATTTTTACAAAAGTTCAATCACCACTCTGTGTGAGAAAATCTAGTCTCTCTTCTAAAATTCAAACTTTCGAATTTCACACTTTCCAAAGAGTTTATATCATAATTTATGTTTCCTACTTAGAATGTTACTTTGTAGTAGAACTCTGATGCATTGGAAATGTCCTCTGTATATCTGTGGCTGATGCATTCCCCCTTTTGGCTGATTTATAAATTTCTCATTTAAAATGGCCAACAGTAATTTATATATTAAAATATAATGAAGAATACAAAATATCATCTTCACTATCCACTGTTTGAGTCCCCACTGACAACCAAAAAACACAAATTTTTACTTACAGAGACAACCTTTTCTTTGAGACAATGCCTCTGTAAGTGAAGATTTGTGTGTTTTTTGGTTGTCAATGGCTAGTGAAGATAATATTTTGTATTCTTCATTATATTTTAATTTATAAATTTCTATTTTTTATATCTTATGTAAGTTCACAATTTCTTGTACAAGTTTTATAATTTTTCTTCCTCCCAGTGCACATCTACTTCCAGTTAATTTGCAAATGCAGCCAAGGCCATTCTTAGAGATGTAAAAACATGTTAGCTTGATAGATGAGGAACATGACTGTAATGAATTTTGTATCATTGTACACTTCACTTAAGATTCAGACCTGCTTTTGTAAGTTATGAATTTTGTTTGCTAACATCAAGAATACTATTGATATTTTAAAACTTGTGAACTTCATATGTTACCCTTCCTCTTTTTCTGCACACAAGGGTGAAACATTTATACAGGAAAGGGAAGGCCCCTCGAGAAGCCCTCTGTCTGGTACATTGTATGAATTAGTGTTAAGAACTCTGGAAGGTAATGTGATTCCAATCTTCCAATAGCACATACATATGTATATGCAGAGTTGGTAAACAAGAAGTCTGAATCTGACCCAAATTTGAAATGTACATCTCCAACATGAAAGGTCAAAGTCAGTGTCAAATGATTCCTTCCTTTTATTAAACTAGTTATCCAAACATTTACACCTAAAATTTCTATACGAAAAGTTATAGTGAAATTTACAGTGAGAATAAAAAATGTGGATATAACAAATTTACCTCAGAAAATCTTTCAAGTACAAAAGGAAACATTCTACATCTTAACAGCCAAAATAATTCAACTTTTATTAGTTAATTATCAAAAATTGATTTAAATTTAATTATTCAAGAAAAAATTTAAATACAATAAAATGAAAAAACAATAAATTGGTGAAGTAGCAAACCAGCCTTATAAAATAGTTTGTCCCACTCTGATTACTACAAGAATAATTAATTTCCTATCGATTGTTGACTAAACTCAGGTATGTAGTAGAATTTTAAAATATAAAATTTGGAAAAAAATTAAATAAAACCCCAGCTATCTTGAACTGATGTATACAATCACACCCCAAAAGTGGTTAAATACAACAGGTTGGGAAAAATACACAAGGAGATAGAAGCAGTTATGGAAAAAAAAAATATTGTAAAAAGACCCAATAATTTTCCTGTTAATTAGGAATGATAAGGATAGTAAGAACCCCACAAATGGCCTTGGTACTTATTCTGTGCATCTGGAAGACAAAAGGGCAGGAAAGGTAAGAATATACATTAGAGAAACATCATAAGTGTTAAAAGAAAGAATTAAATAACACATATGTACGAACATTCAAAGAAGGAAAGCTTGTCTACAATGGCCTTAGCAGCATTTGTAAGTGAACTGGAAGGAAAAAAAAATGATAAAACCCATATAGAAAATTGTAAACTTTTGTATGATAAGTAAAATAGAAATTTATAAATCAGTCAAAAAGGGGGAATGAATTAATCAGAGAAATGCAGAGGACCTTTCCAATGCATAAAAATCATAAATGAAAAAGCATAATAAGAAAGAAGCATAAATTGTGGCAAACTCTTCAGAATGTGTTGGATTTCAAAAGTTTAAATTTTAGAACGAATGCATTGAACTGTTCTACTTGGAGTGATGTTTTAACTTTTATAACAATTGAATGTAAAATTATAAATTTCATAGATTTGAATAAGTAGCCCATTAGTGTTTAAATATCACAGGATTTGTTCAAAAAGGACCCAAAAGATGTCAAAAACATCCAAAAATGTTTGTCAATATTTTAATAGTAAAGTTGCTGGTATTTAAGGAATTTTAATATTTTATAATCGTAACCAGTTGAGTTTGATATAAATTCTTGAATAAACAATTTAATGACTTGCATATTATTGAGAAATGAAAACTTACTTTGCGTGGAGTGCTTCCCATTTTAAAACTTCTTGCCACGCTACTTCGTTGTTAATATTATGAATACGAATAATATGTGCCACGTCTTCTTGTTGAAGATTTGCTTCTTTCCAGTTCCAACCTTTCCTAAGCATGGCATTCCAAAACATTTGCTGTGAAGGATAGACCCACGTTTCGTTATCCGTTCCGGCTTTGGGAATGGTGGAAAGCTGTCGAGCCGTCGACAGTTCGAAAGGCTGGTCGGCAGCCGGCTGTTGGTTAGGTGGAGGCATCTGATACAGATGAAAGAAAGATAAAAGTTTTTTATTTTATTCTCAAAACTTTTCCATTATACATATTTATTTATTTAATTTTCCAATATTCCAATTTTATATAAAAATTAAAAACAAAATACTAACCATATTTTCGGGATTAATTTCTTCATTTGTTTTTACAGAATATTCGTTTGCAATTTTCTCTTGATTAGATTTATGCATGGGACATTCACTAGGTATTATGTTATCATTTTTATCCTTCCTTGTCATTTCAAAGTTTACATTCTGTTTTTGAGCATTGTGCATTGGACATTCTGACGGAACAGCATCTTTTCTAGGCATTTCATAGACGGTGGCTTTTCCAAGCGGACCCGACACGTCAACTCCCGAACTCGAACTGACATTTCCCATTATTAAAACTATAAGAAAAAAATAAAACAAAACAAAAATATAAATTATAATAACTCAAAAATGTTCTTATAACTTTGTTTTTTTTTTTTTATAAATGATTAATCAATATATTAACATTACAAGTCATTCTTTTATACTAATATAATTTTAAAGCATTATATAAAAGATAGACAGAGAAGATAACACAAATCATTTTCTCTAAATTAAATCTTTTATTACTGACAATATTTAATTAAGTTTATTAATATTTGCAATTTTTAGAATTTAACTTTTTTTTATTTATTCAAATAATTCGAACTAAACAGACTTTATTATTCCAAACAATAACTTTTAACACAGTTATACATTTAAGAAAAAAGTTACAAACAGGAAGAAAAATAAAAAGAAAAAAGAAACAATCCAGCAAAGTTGCTAAGAAGGAGAATATCCAGTGAACTATTTAGAGAAAATTTAATGCAATATTTCAAATGCTCAGAAAAAAAATTAACAGATATAGCCAAGATGTTCCTGAAATTTATGTAATTCTAATGAACAATTAAAAATGAAAATGAACAAAATAACATATCAGAAGCCCTAGAAGTCTTCAGAAAAAAATAACAACAATAGAAAGATTAACATTTACTCACAAACTCTTCTTTAAACAGTAAGAATCATATTTTACAAAAATCTGTGCATATGTAAATTTGATGAGTTGTATGTCACAATTGTCATCTGGATTTTTGTGAAGTGACAAGTAAACAATTCTCTGTCCTGTAACCGAAGATCACAAGACCCCTTATTCTAGGACTGCATGATACTTTGTCAGAGTAATTTCTGGGTTGCTAAAAAATCAAAATAATAAATAAGATAACTCCCTACATATTAAAGCATAGCTTGCCATGAATTGAATTTTATTTTTGTTGTTTAAAAAATATGTTGCAGTCTTAAATTTTAAAATATGTTTTAAAAGTTTTAATTTATATATCATCATCAAAGTGCAGAATGTTTTTGTTTGTCTGAATTTTTGTAAAAAGTTTTTTATCCAACAAACAAGCTCATATAAAAAGTGCAAAAAAAGTTCCTGAAACTAAGGTGGCCAAAAATGTTTGTTTTTCTTTCATTTATCTAACATTTATCTAGTAGCACGTAGAAGTGTCTGTGCACGTTTCAAAAAATAAGAATATCGATTATAAACTACTTTCAAATATTCTTATATTATCACGAGTAAAATAATAGGAAATAAACATTTCTTTGGTATACTTTGTAACTCCTATATTTTTAATATATTTTTACTCGCAGCGCACCACGGAATACCGAGAAGCGCATAAGCGCGTCGGGCACGAGAAAAGGCCGCGGAGCACCGTCGTAGACTAAAGCTCGTTTAATTCGAGTAATTTTATCTTCGATACATTTATTGATTATCGATTAGTTAATGCAAAACATCAACACGGTAAAGCCACAAGGCCAGACAAACCCATAATTAACGGACATAATCCACAAGAGATACGATTGGCACAGATAAAGAAATGAAAAACAATGCCCAATCAACAAATTTCAAGCATAAAGAAGGTCAAAACCAAACGCTTTTAGACAACATCCCAATATCTTACCACGTGGCAACTTGTCCAACGAATGTATTTATTATAACCTTCTACTTCTGAAAAAATAGATAAATTTGAAAATAAGAATAATTTTTTTTATCAGAAATTCATTCAGAATATTTATTGCATATATTAATTATAACTTTGTATGGTGTTTGTCATATTTTAATGTTGAATCTGGCTCAGAATTAGGCAATGTGATTAAAAAAAATAAACATTTAAAAATATTTAACAATTTTGTTCCGATTAGCACCAGCAAATGTTATACGTCAGTGGATATTAACAAATGACAAAATATGTAACAAAATTTATGAAAAATTTGCGAATTCTCACCAAAAAGTATTACAACTAAAATACTTTTAGTATTTGAATTTTGATAATCGAGTATATTGAAAACTTTATTATTTATAATATAAATGAAACAAGAATATTAAATCCAAAGACATTACATTTACCTTATTACTATTGAAAACAAAAAAATTCACCTATAGTAAACACTACAACCACATGTACCGACCATTACATACCCATTAGTGTTGCCAACCATTGTACATATATATATTTTTTCCAAAATGCCAAAACTTTATTTTATAATAAAAGTAATTAAATTCACAAAGAATTTATAAATTTTATTAAACTTAATATTTGTAATATTTAAGTTTTTTCATTTAATATAATTTATAAAAGTTTGGAAAAAATCAGTAAAAGTGGCAACCTACTCGTTGATTTTCGTTTATCGTATAAACGCGAGATGTCGCTCTAGCTAGCGAATTAAATCTGTAAAGATAAGTTAATTATCATACAACGCGAGCGAAATGTAAAAAAATAAAGAAAAATAAAATAATTTAATATTATTTATGTCATTTAATACGTATAGTTTCTCGAGCATAAAATATTCAGGTACACGTTAGTGATCGGGATTCGAAACCGGATTCATCGATCTCCATCTGTATTTGTAGATTAAATACATCGAGGAAAACAAATATCGTACATATTGCCGTGTTTCTGTAACAAAAGTAAACAGAGGAAAGTTATTTTACGCGCCGCATTTAACTGATATTCGACCGCAGTTGTTGACGGCGTATTGAAAATTAAATGCATTTAATCGAGCTAATTATAAAGCGAAGCGGCAAGGCGGAGTAATTTAGATTCGTTTCATACTTAAGAGCAATATTCATCGTGTAAACTACCATCGTCTACGTCAAAATATTCTCAAATTCAAAGAGATCTCTGAGACGAAAAAGAAGAAAGATGCCAATGATTCAAAATACAAGTTTTTAACAGGAACTTTCGAAATTCACAGCATTTTTTCAACTATTACATATCTAAATATATAAAATTACTTGTCCTGACTGACTGAGTGATTCGTCACCGCCCAGAGCAAACCGCTGAACCTAAAGAGTTGAAATTTGGTACACTGTTAAGGTACGCCATAAGAATGCAAATGCACACTAAGAAGGGATTTTTGGAAATTCTCGCGCAGAGGGAGAGCATTAAGGCTTAACCCGAGGAACGGCTTCTACCGTACTATTTTAGAATAGTTATACTAACTTTTAAACATCATCCTATATGAATTTATCAGTGGTTTCCAATTATTTTTGTTTTACGAACAGCTTCGAGTACAAAACTTGTGGTCCGAATATCCTTTTATCGAGACATATTATGCAAAAATTTAATATTTAATATTATCGAGAACTTAGAATAATTTTGTTGGTTTTCTTCGAGAAATTATGATTTGGAAAATATCATATCTGTCTGAATCGACGATTACCAATTCGTTAAAATGAGTGTCCTCTTAAAAATTAAAAATCAGTATACCGTGAAAAGTACTTATTTATAGTATTCAGTTTCACGGGTAAATAATTATCTTTAACGAAATATTTTAAGACACTAGGGAGAACTTTTACCACAATATTATTCGATATTAGAAAGACAATAACTCTTTGAAAAGTTCAGGCTCGAAGGGAAGGGAGAAATCAAACTGTAAACTTAAGGGCAATGCGGGAGAAACAAATTAATATTCTGATATGTTTGATGGCACTAGTAAGACATTTGTCCCGAGTCTTTTATTGGCTAGAGGGCGAAAAGATGGCCAGATAGCGTTGGATGTTGCTACGTTGCTGGCTCGCTCCGCGTTCAAACTGCCCTCGAATCTGATGCGAGTGGAGACACCTATCTGCAATATTTCAAAACAGAGTAACACGGCGCAAGTTTTGAAATACTGTAGTTCGGAACGAACGCGCAATGGCCCGTAACAGCGGATTCTAAGCTCTCGGTAGAACATTCAATTTAGGAATTTTCAGATAACGTCATTTATGTTTCGAAAAACATTAAACTAGGATTTATCGTATCTCGGAATCCCATAATATTTGAAACTCGAATTTAGGTGCATTAGCAGTTCATAGTTCGAAACAAACAAAAATCGGTAATTTTACCAAATTAATAACAACTAATAATTGAGAATCTTAATGAAGTACCGAGGGAGGGTTATTTCCATCAAATTGAAAAATCCTCGCGGGCGAAGCCGCGGGTAACGGCTAGTTTTCAATAAAAATAATTTATATTGGAACATTTGACATCTCAGTAAAACAGTATAATTGTTTATACAGTACAGTTGACCCCCTATAACACTGTTGATAATTCCGTTTTATACGAATTCCATGTTGTACGAGTCACTTAGATTTTACAAATACGTGTGCCTGGCTGTGAATGGCTCACATATTTGTAAAATCTAAGTGACTCGTACAACATGGAATTCATATAAAACGGAATTATCAACAGTGTTATAGGGGGTCAACTGTACTGTATAAACAATTATACTGTTTTACTGAGATGTCAAATGTTCCAATATAAATTATTTTTATTGAAAACTAGCCGTTACCCGCGGCTTCGCCCGCGAGGATTTTTCAATTTGATGGAAATAACCCTCCCTCGGTACTTCATTAAGATTCTCAATTATTAGTTGTTATTAATTTGGTAAAATTACCGATTTTTGTTTGTTTCGAACTATGAACTGCTAATGCACCTAAATTCGAGTTTCAAATATTATGGGATTTCGAGATACGATAAATCCTAGTTTAATGTTTTTCGAAACATAAATGACGTTATCTGAAAATTCCTAAATTGAATGTTCTACCGAGAGCTTAGAATCCGCTGTTACGGGCCATTGCGCGTTCGTTCCGAACTACAGTATTTCAAAACTTGCGCCGTGTTACTCTGTTTTGAAATATTGCAGATAGGTGTCTCCACTCGCATCAGATTCGAGGGCAGTTTGAACGCGGAGCGAGCCAGCAACGTAGCAACATCCAACGCTATCTGGCCATCTTTTCGCCCTCTAGCCAATAAAAGACTCGGGACAAATGTCTTACTAGTGCCATCAAACATATCAGAATATTAATTTGTTTCTCCCGCATTGCCCTTAAGTTTACAGTTTGATTTCTCCCTTCCCTTCGAGCCTGAACTTTTCAAAGAGTTATTGTCTTTCTAATATCGAATAATATTGTGGTAAAAGTTCTCCCTAGTGTCTTAAAATATTTCGTTAAAGATAATTATTTACCCGTGAAACTGAATACTATAAATAAGTACTTTTCACGGTATACTGATTTTTAATTTTTAAGAGGACACTCATTTTAACGAATTGGTAATCGTCGATTCAGACAGATATGATATTTTCCAAATCATAATTTCTCGAAGAAAACCAACAAAATTATTCTAAGTTC
Organism: Centruroides sculpturatus; assembly: GCF_000671375.1. NCBI lineage: Eukaryota > Metazoa > Arthropoda > Arachnida > Scorpiones > Buthidae > Centruroides > Centruroides sculpturatus. The sequence goes on from NW_019385048.1 coordinate 21,260, forward strand.
TCGATAATATTAAATATTAAATTTTTGCATAATATGTCTCGATAAAAGGATATTCGGACCACAAGTTTTGTACTCGAAGCTGTTCGTAAAACAAAAATAATTGGAAACCACTGATAAATTCATATAGGATGATGTTTAAAAGTTAGTATAACTATTCTAAAATAGTACGGTAGAAGCCGTTCCTCGGGTTAAGCCTTAATGCTCTCCCTCTGCGCGAGAATTTCCAAAAATCCCTTCTTAGTGTGCATTTGCATTCTTATGGCGTACCTTAACAGTGTACCAAATTTCAACTCTTTAGGTTCAGCGGTTTGCTCTGGGCGGTGACGAATCACTCAGTCAGTCAGGACAAGTAATTTTATATATTTAGATATGTAATAGTTGAAAAAATGCTGTGAATTTCGAAAGTTCCTGTTAAAAACTTGTATTTTGAATCATTGGCATCTTTCTTCTTTTTCGTCTCAGAGATCTCTTTGAATTTGAGAATATTTTGACGTAGACGATGGTAGTTTACACGATGAATATTGCTCTTAAGTATGAAACGAATCTAAATTACTCCGCCTTGCCGCTTCGCTTTATAATTAGCTCGATTAAATGCATTTAATTTTCAATACGCCGTCAACAACTGCGGTCGAATATCAGTTAAATGCGGCGCGTAAAATAACTTTCCTCTGTTTACTTTTGTTACAGAAACACGGCAATATGTACGATATTTGTTTTCCTCGATGTATTTAATCTACAAATACAGATGGAGATCGATGAGTCCGGTTTCGAATCCCGATCNTCACCACCCTGTCGCCCGATTGTGTGCCTTGCCGAACTCTAATGGGCCTGCTATACTCTTATAGCAGGACCATTAGGGTTTTCCCTCTTAATGCCCACAGAGTGGAAAGAGTAAAAAAAATAATAATTTGTCGTCTTTATGTTTGTTAACTTTTATAAATCTTCTAATATAATACTTTAAAACTCTAAATTTATTCATTTATAACTTTTGCATTTCTTGTCAATCATCAGAAATACCTACTTTCAATTCATATACTTTGCACAAAGGAGAAGGGCCTCGCAAAGATCTGTCGCCCGGAGCCTCGCAATGGTTAAGGCCGCCGCTGTAGGGGGGGGTCAACTGTAGTATAAACGTTAGCCGGATGAAAATATTGCATTCAAATTAATTATTTGTTAAAACTGATACTTATGGGAATTTTCTACTTTTAGCGTCGTACTATAGGAGGGACGAACTCCTTTCCAGCACCTAATACTTAGGAACGGTTTTAACCGCTTAGTCGACAGCGCTTAAAGACGGCCTTCTTTTCGTCGGCAGTTTTCGCCAACTCCAGTATTTAACTGCGTCGAAAAGGTTTTCCCTACGGCAATTTTCCCGAGAGAATAAATGGGAAGAAAAGTGATGGGGATTTACCGCCGCTTGCAACGGCTTCGAAGTTTTTTCCATAAAAGAAAACAATTTTCTTTCTCTGTTCTTCGTGCGCGGTCGCCTCCGTCTTTGCTTAAGCGAAAAAAGTAATTAATTAATTAAGCGGCCCGTGGAGGAGCTTCGAAAAATACTCTCGAACCAGATTTTCGTTGGTCCCTGGGCACTGGCTGGGCTCGAATTTAGTAACGCGTTATACGAAGCGCCGAAAATAGCAATGTTTCGATGGAAACGTAATTTTTACGGTTTACTTCCGTAATGGCGAATAAAAGAGCTGGTTTTAGTCCGGAGACTAATCGATAAAAGACTCAATTTCATTTAGTTCTACATTATTTATCCGCTCGTGCCTACGATATTCCATTTGTCGTAGACAACCGGCATTATATTTATATTACACGTAAGAGATTTTTCGGATGCTTCGGAATATGAAAATGCGAGAATATTCATAAATAGACGCGGGGAATCGGCTATCGACTTATCATTCGGAATGTAACATCCTCTGTCGGCGGGATGCCTATACAGTACAGTACACGCTTACGTAGGTATATAAATATGCGTTTCTACTTTCGTATATATTTAGTATACGCGGTATAAGTTAGCTACTAAGGAGAATCGATAAGTAGCGCGCCGTACTTTTTTCCAGGAAGGCTTATCGCTAGAAATAAAGGTAAGACGGGTGACAGAAGGGGCAACCAATCCGGTCGATGCATTTCACGCACAAGTTTACAGATGCCTTGTTCTGGCTATACAAAGAACGGCGCGCCGAACTTTTCACTTCAGAATCGCAGGCATTTTCAATATATTTTATTTAATTATTCCTTTTTCACAATAAAAATAAGTAATAATTTAGCAGTATTACCTAAATTAAATTGACAAATAAATAACGCCAGCTACGACAAATCAATAGTAGAGGAGAAGGTGGTATTATGGAACACTGCGGGTATTATGGAACCACCCCATTTCGAAGTGGTAATAAAGGCGAACTGTAGCGGAATGTGGCTGAACTGAACTAGGCAGACATCCATAGCAATGGAAAAACCCGTTTTACTTCAGTTAAACAGTTGTCCGTATTTAATCAGCAAATTTGTTTTTTTCAAAATTCGCAAGTTTTNTTTTATTAAACTTAATATTTGTAATATTTAAGTTTTTTCATTTAATATAATTTATAAAAGTTTGGAAAAAATCAGTAAAAGTGGCAACCTACTCGTTGATTTTCGTTTATCGTATAAACGCGAGATGTCGCTCTAGCTAGCGAATTAAATCTGTAAAGATAAGTTAATTATCATACAACGCGAGCGAAATGTAAAAAAATAAAGAAAAATAAAATAATTTAATATTATTTATGTCATTTAATACGTATAGTTTCTCGAGCATAAAATATTCAGGTACACGTTAGTTATCGGGATTCGAAACCGGACTCATCGATCTCCATCTGTATTTGTAGATTAAATACATCGAGGAAAACAAATATCGTACATATTGCCGTGTTTCTGTAACAAAAGTAAACAGAGGAAAGTTATTTTACGCGCCGCATTTAACTGATATTCGACCGCAGTTGTTGACGGCGTATTGAAAATTAAATGCATTTAATCGAGCTAATTATAAAGCGAAGCGGCAAGGCGGAGTAATTTAGATTCGTTTCATACTTAAGAGCAATATTCATCGTGTAAACTACCATCGTCTACGTCAAAATATTCTCAAATTCAAAGAGATCTCTGAGACGAAAAAGAAGAAAGATGCCAATGATTCAAAATACAAGTTTTTAACAGGAACTTTCGAAATTCACAGCATTTTTTCAACTATTACATATCTAAATATATAAAATTACTTGTCCTGACTGACTGAGTGATTCGTCACCGCCCAGAGCAAACCGCTGAACCTAAAGAGTTGAAATTTGGTACACTGTTAAGGTACGCCATAAGAATGCAAATGCACACTAAGAAGGGATTTTTGGAAATTCTCGCGCAGAGGGAGAGCATTAAGGCTTAACCCGAGGAACGGCTTCTACCGTACTATTTTAGAATAGTTATACTAACTTTTAAACATCATCCTATATGAATTTATCAGTGGTTTCCAATTATTTTTGTTTTACGAACAGCTTCGAGTACAAAACTTGTGGTCCGAATATCCTTTTATCGAGACATATTATGCAAAAATTTAATATTTAATATTATCGAGAACTTAGAATAATTTTGTTGGTTTTCTTCGAGAAATTATGATTTGGAAAATATCATATCTGTCTGAATCGACGATTACCAATTCGTTAAAATGAGTGTCCTCTTAAAAATTAAAAATCAGTATACCGTGAAAAGTACTTATTTATAGTATTCAGTTTCACGGGTAAATAATTATCTTTAACGAAATATTTTAAGACACTAGGGAGAACTTTTACCACAATATTATTCGATATTAGAAAGACAATAACTCTTTGAAAAGTTCAGGCTCGAAGGGAAGGGAGAAATCAAACTGTAAACTTAAGGGCAATGCGGGAGAAACAAATTAATATTCTGATATGTTTGATGGCACTAGTAAGACATTTGTCCCGAGTCTTTTATTGGCTAGAGGGCGAAAAGATGGCCAGATAGCGTTGGATGTTGCTACGTTGCTGGCTCGCTCCGCGTTCAAACTGCCCTCGAATCTGATGCGAGTGGAGACACCTATCTGCAATATTTCAAAACAGAGTAACACGGCGCAAGTTTTGAAATACTGTAGTTCGGAACGAACGCGCAATGGCCCGTAACAGCGGATTCTAAGCTCTCGGTAGAACATTCAATTTAGGAATTTTCAGATAACGTCATTTATGTTTCGAAAAACATTAAACTAGGATTTATCGTATCTCGGAATCCCATAATATTTGAAACTCGAATTTAGGTGCATTAGCAGTTCATAGTTCGAAACAAACAAAAATCGGTAATTTTACCAAATTAATAACAACTAATAATTGAGAATCTTAATGAAGTACCGAGGGAGGGTTATTTCCATCAAATTGAAAAATCCTCGCGGGCGAAGCCGCGGGTAACGGCTAGTTTTCAATAAAAATAATTTATATTGGAACATTTGACATCTCAGTAAAACAGTATAATTGTTTATACAGTACAGTTGACCCCCTATAACACTGTTGATAATTCCGTTTTATACGAATTCCATGTTGTACGAGTCACTTAGATTTTACAAATACGTGTGCCTGGCTGTGAATGGCTCACATATTTGTAAAATCTAAGTGACTCGTACAACATGGAATTCATATAAAACGGAATTATCAACAGTGTTATAGGGGGNGCGAGCAGGGCAATCGCCCGGGGCCTCGCGCAACAACCCGAGTAGAAAAAAAGTTGATATTTAAAACTCTTTATTTTATCCTTAGCTATTAGTTATAACAATAAAATAAATTTGATTAATTCATAGTACAGTATATATTATTATTAATAAGTGCCTAAATAAAATTTCTCATTTAGATTTATTCAATCTCACATTCGTATAAAAGGTAAGATTAACGATATAAAAATTAATTTATTTATTTATCAGTGAATAATAATATTTTTTGTAATTTGACTGTAAAACATATTTGAAAAATTTATTACTATTTGAATCCTGTTGCTCGCGCTTAGAAAACTCACTTGAACGGGCGGTTTTGTTACTTTCGTGATTCACGGTGTTTATGATTTAAGCTCGGGGTATCCCCGTGTTTCATTTCGTTTGTCAATTCTTGTCACCTGACGCTTATTTTGCTAGCAGCTGTATGTGTTACATAATCGTTTGTATGGCACATATCTTTCAGTGGGTAAATAAACATTAAATGATATTAAGTTTTAGTGAATCTTACATTATTAACAGTACTTATGGTAAAGAGTGAATTGTTAAAAACAACTGTGTAAAACTGCTTGTAAATTGTTTTTGAATTAGTTTTATGTGCCAAACAGAATTTACGAAATGAGTTCGCTTGATCGTGATGCCGGTAGAAAATTTGAGTCGGAGTTCAAAAAAGTAACGAGCTATCAAAAGAAAGCGGGTAGAAGAAAATCTACGTGGGTCTTTATGTAAAAAGTGATGGTCAAGAAACGTCTAGAAACCCTTTATTGACTGAAAGTGACACATTACTGCACTGTAACCCTAACCCAGCTGAAATTATTCTTTCAACATCGTCATGGGTGNAATCCAATTAGGAACATTTAGTTTAACAATTACCGGTACTTTTCGCACAAAAAATGTGGGTGTAGTTATGATACCTTGTTTACAATTCACTAAAATGTAATTGGGGTTCCATAATACCACCTTCTCCTCTAAATTTAGAAATAAGTTGTTTTTTATATCCACGGATTACTACATTTTTTGTTTTTAACACTTTTACCTATTGAAACTTAACAATTCTCGTACCAATAAGTCTGAATTTTCATAATTAATACAATCCGAACATCGGTAACCTCTTAAATACAGCCAGGCAGTTGTAATTTTATATTGGTTGATTTTCCATGTTATTTCCGTGTGTCTCGCTTTTTTGGACTACGAGTACAGTGCCTACTAGAGGGAAAAAAAACGTGCGCGTAGAATGCGCGCTGTATGGTGTAGGAGTAGTGGAATTTGAATGGAAAATTAAATTGCGCCCGAGGCCTCTCGAGTGCCGAATCCGCCATTGCCGTCGAGCGATGCGTCGCCATCTCTCTCGAAAGTTATGGAACGGGAGGATTTGATGGCGCATCCGTCGAAACACGTGCTTTGCGCGTGTTTCGATGGATGTTCGGCGCCCGTTCTTGGGTCGGCACCAAGGACTTTAAACAGTCCTTGGGTCGGCACGCTTCGTACGACTGGCAAACAAACGATTCTCTTATCACTTTCACAAAAATGAATCGAGACGTTTTAATAACCCCGTATTTTGCCCTATAAAAATAATAAAGAAAGAGAGAACGTACTTACGTTAAGAAACATTAAGACACATTAAGAGAAAATTGCGTTTGGCGCCATCTTTTACGAGATTTTTTAAAACTTTTTATAAACTTAAAAAGACATTTTATATTATTATAAACAAGGCGTAATTTTGAGGGTAGAGACGAGTTAAATAAGAGTTAGAGGGGCGAGACAAAGGAGTATTATTATCGTTTGCCGAGTCAGCGGCCCCTCTTTCCGACCTAAACGTTTCTTGTAAAATCGTCGTAACGAACCGCCAAACTTTTCGTCTGGTAAAGCCAGTTTATATTCCCGGAAATAAGGATTATATGTATAAAGTATCACGCGGGGATGGCTTAAAACGTAATGTACCTTACATCGCGTCGTCGTTTAATGGGGGAAGGGTAACGCGACCAGTCGGGAAGCGGACGTATACTGTAATATTCAGTAGATAAAGCGATGCGGTGAATGTAAACAATTTATAAGAATAAAATCGAATATAAAAAGATTTCGAACGCATAAATTTTTAATTACACTAGATTAAGCGCCTCGAATAAAGAGTCCTCGTCACTCCGAGACCAAATCCGACGTTAATCTCACGCGGATGCTTTAGTCTTCTAAAAAATAACCCGAAAAAACTGCGCGTACCAGCTCGTTGACCAGGCACGAACCCACAATTTACTTGTATTCGGTAGTATACCAGCTACCAGCGTCCGGTAGTTTTATCCATTCAAATGAGGTACTTAAAGAGAGGCCTCGTTTTTACAACTACGGTCGACCCTCCTATAACACTGCCGGGCTGTCAACGGCTGACTTATTTGTAAAATCTAAGCGACTCGTACAGCACGGAATTCGTATAAAACGGAATAATCAACAGCGTTATAGGGGGATCGACCGTAATTGATTTCTAGAAAACCGTGGTAAAACGAGACGGGTTTTTCGTTGGCGTCATAAATCTGGATTACGTTCTCGAAAATAAAATCATAACTATATAATAGAAGACAAAGGGACGAATAAAAATACGACATTCGCATTTAGCCAATTATAGTGGAAAATACACGTCGGTGGTAAAAGTGGAAGACGTAATGCCATAAGAGGGCGAGTAAGTATCGTATTTACAATTATAAAACTAAAATATTTTATATTCTAGTTTTAAAAAAGGAATGGACTCCCGGTCGGCGGTTATCTCGACAGATAACTGTCATAAAACTGTAAAAAATGCTTGCGGGATGTTTTAAAATAAATTTCGATTTCAAATCGAGTGAATTTATCATTGCAAATGCTACCAATGGCGATTTCCTGCCAGACGGAAAAGCGATGGTGGCGGCCAGTTTACCCGTACTTATATAAAGAAAAATCGCTTATTCTAGTTCGAATTTCATTTCAATTTTTGAAATGTTAAATAATACCGTAGTTAGAGTGTCCGCCCGGCTTCTTAATAGCCGGGTTGTAAGCATTTCGGTGTAAGTAATTACGAAACACGCGATTCTTTTGTCGAATCGAATAAGTCGATATAATTTAACGCTTATTGAATTATTTTCATAGGCTAATCGAATTCCGTTGTTATTATACAGCAGACTTTGTACGCCCTGTTGCGCCCATTCCAGCATTAAGAGTAGTTGTTTTTAGCCCATTACGGGTCGGGCCGGGCCCGTCGGCGGGCGGGTTTCGACGTATCGACTCGACGTCACGCGTTACGGAAAATAAATAAGAAGCGGAAAAAATGAAGTTGTTTACACCACTCGCGCACATTTTTCCACCGGTCGATTGATGTTCTTTCGGCGGAGGTCGTAATAAGCGAGCTGCAAAAATTTCCTATATTTAACCTGGAAATATTGCTTCTGTTACGGTTTTAGGATTTATGATCGCGCTTTATACGGGAGGATAATAAATTATCTGGCAATTAATGTATTTAGAAGAGATTCTCCCTTTCTTCTGTTTGTAGTGTTTCGAACCTTAAGAACAAACGATGTTATTCCAAGATAAATACGTTTTACAAATGGCCGCGTAATCTCTTATAATCCGTCAATACAGTTAAAGAACCGTTAATGCTTAATAATAGAAGAGAAAGATGCTGGCGGGGGTTATTTATAATCGGGTCGATGGCCGTTTTCCCGAGATGTGGTGGGAAATGCAAGACGAAATTCTTTAATCTTGACACGTAAATTTCGCCTTTGACGGATCAATAAAAACGGAGGTAAATTCTTCTGTTGTTTTCGATTAATCGTCGATTAAACACGCGTTAAAGAAGGAAACGGCGCGTGTTCCGGTGTTTAGAAAAGAAAATAACGGATCGATTCCTCCGTCGATTAAAGAAAACCTCACTATTTTTGATTACAGATTTATCGTATTAATTACATTTACTAATTTAAGAATTTTCTTACACGATCCTTCCGATATAATCGAAGATTTCGTGCCGAGCTTCCTCGATTTGCCCGAGACGAAACCAGAAAAACCAGCAATTATTTATTGTGACCTGGTCACAATTTTTAATTTATTTCATTTAAAATATATTATCTCCACCTGAAATTAGTAGTGGCTTGCCCCCGTACGTCACACTTCTTCTTTAACGATACAGTCGCTCCGGTCATCTATCCGACTTCTTTTTTTGGGGGGATTTTTCAATCGAAATAACGCGACTTCCGGTTTTCACCGGAAGTTCGTAAATAGTTAATCGGAGACTTCCGCTCCGATTGGTTTCCGTTCTCGAGATTAAGGAAGGACGGACGAACGGACGGACGATTTAATTCTTTGTTCGAAGACACAAAGAATTTAAGTAGGAGTGGTGGAACCACCGCGACAACATTGTCGACGAAGATAATTTGTCATTCTTCCGTAAACTGTTAAGGAAACTTCTGGTTTAATCCGCTAATCTCCGCTTACACAGGTTCGGTAATGGCATTGTTTTCGTCTTTCATCGATCCGTCCCGTTTACGTCGAACACTCGAGTATTGTTTTATTATTTAAATGTCTACTAGGACGGGTGATATTATTTAATTATTTAAATAATAAATTTGTATAATAAGGACACAGTCTTAAGAATTAACTCGAGTATTATGTATTAAAGTGTTCTTCCGCGGTGTTTACTCTTCTGACGTATTATACGGCCGTACGCGTACTGTACATTCCTAACTTTCAATCGTAGTACAATGATAGAAATTAAGCGGTTTCGATAAAATTTCATTTAAATAAAACAGTAACGAGCAAACGCCTAAATAGCGAAAATAACGCTATTTAAATCAATGGAGGGGAAGTCAGTTAAAGTAAATGGAATCGTTCTCCGTAGTTTAAAAGGATAGAAGTCGATAGACGACGGATAAAAACACCGATTAAACTTTAAAAAATCGATATTAAAGTATTGTATACGGCGTAACGGGCGGAAAGAAAACGGTTAGCGATAGCCACCGAATTAATTTACGGAAGTAACGAGTAGAAAGATATCGTTATCTCGGGGGTGACTTTTTATAGGACGGAGTAGACAGCGGAAGAAGGTTAAAGTGTCAAAATTTCGCTCCCGCCTAAGGATTTACGGCGTCGATAACACACCGGATTTAAAATACACCCGATTTGACCGAGGAGGACGTAATAATTGCGGGAAAAGGCCGGTTAACTACGCTTTAAGAATAAGATTTTTACGGATTCCGGAGTTAGTAGAGGTGAGAGAATCGGGAAGTGTTGGAAAAATAGCGCGGTTTTACTCTCTAACTGTAAGGAACCCGTACTGTTTGGACATTTAAATGGGACGTCTTCCTCCAAAGAACTAGTCCAAAATGTCCTAGTCTTCTCCCGGGACTTAGAGCTGGGACTTCGAGGTCAAATCTTCGTCCTAGAAAGAATGAGAGTCGAAGGAAACCGTGGAAAAGCAATATATTCTATTACTTTCCCGACTGTTAAATGTAACAAAGGGGAATTTGTGGCCGTGGGCAAAAAACTACCCCCCAAGATTTTTACACTTTGGATTCGGGGGATCTTGAAACGTCGAGAAATGCAGAAAAATTCTGTTTTTTTTTTCCCCTGTATGTATAGATGCTAGTGTTTGTGGGAGCGCCACTTTGTTCACTCAATTTGAAGGTTAATAACTCTCGTGCCTTTTGTCAAAAATTTCTGAAAGTTTGCGGGGATGTTTACGTATTAGGGGAATCGATGCTATTAAATTTTGGTGATGAAAGGTCGAGGAAGCGAGAAGACAGAGGGGATCGCTCGTCGTATCTCGAGTGGGATCGGACTTAACATAGATTTTATTCGTTATTGAACTGCAATTCGAAAAAATTGTAGACCTATAAATTCGTCTATCCTTCCTTAATCTCGAGAACGGGGTTTCATAAACGAAAGAAGAGACAAGATCTATGAAAACTTTAGGGGCAGGAGGCCACAATTAACTGTATACCAACTTCCGGTAAAAACCGGAAGTCGCGTTATTTTAATTCAAAAAATTTTCCCAGAAAGGAGTTAGATAGATGATCGGCACGACTCTATTGTTAAAGGAAAAATCGCCGCCTCTGCCGAAGTTTCTTTTAGCGATTTCTTATTTAATATCCAGAAGGGGTGCGGCCGCGCTTGGCCCACCCCCAAATCCGCTCCGGGGTCTTCTAACGGTTTAGTACTTTCTATTGTTACTTACGAAACACCAGTTTGAAACTTAAAATTTAAGTAGGCGTATCCGGTCAAGTGGAGAAATGAATAAACATAGAAGGGACGAGTGTTTGGGGAGGAGATAGGATAATGTGGGAACGAAGGATAAGAGATAGTGCCAAAGAGAATGCAATGATAAGGAAGGAGAAGGAATTGGGGTAGACGAAAGAGACGGAAGGACTATTTACGAACCGAGTAAGAGAGACAATAGAGAGAGGTGGAGAGGTGTAAGAAATAGAACTCTTCTTTTCTTAATCTCTGTCGCTTCGTGAACGTACAAACGGCTGAAAGTTTTTTTCATTTTTAATTTTAGAAAGAGTAAACTTTGTTGCAAATTTAAAGAGAAGTTTTCAAAAATGTATTTTAACCGGCTAAAAGAATTTCTGTCAAAAGCAAACGTTTCTCGCCTTTCTTTTCTCGAGAGGAAGCTCCGCTTGCCAACAATTAAATACGTTTTTTCCTCTAAAAGTTCTTTTTTTGTAAGAAAAGAAAAAATCCTCGTGAAAATTTTTCCTTTAATTCACTTTGGAATAATTAAATTTCGTCAACACTTTGATACACATAAATTATCTCTGGTTATTTTTCACTGGAAATCGAAAAGGAATTCGATTGATCTTTCTGTCAAACTAATCTCTCGGGGGCAAATCTCGATTTTTCTCATTATCCCCCCTTTGTATGGATTTCTATAGACCCCTACGTCACCGACACAAGTTCTTTTAACACCCCGTCTCGGATTTTACGATTTTTCTACGATTTATAGGGGAGAAAGCTTTGAATTTCGAGAAGAAAACTCCTTTATATCGAAGAAGACAAGGAAATTATAGGGTACCGAGGAGTTTTGCCGTTACTAGTTTTAAAAATACTTCCAAAAGACTCCCGAGAGGAGTGTTGTAAAGAAAATTACATTGTTTAATCTCAAAAATAATAGAGGAATTCTAGCTAATTATTGATAAAGAAGCGAAACCGGAAGACGAAACGGGTAAAAGAGCTTCGAGGTTTGTGTTTTTTGACACCTAAAACTCTTCGGGTGTTAGGGAGAGATTAAATTTTGGATAATTAATTTCTATTGTTTGTGGGTAATGAAAGTTCAAGGTCATCAGACGTTTCTCGCTAAACGTTTAAAGTCCACTCGGGAGTAAAGCGCATTTATGTCTTCGACAGAAAGAGTTGAAGAAGAGTCGAAAATGCTACCGAAAATGTTACGTAACTCCAGAAATTCGTTTTGTTTGTTTTAAGAACAACACTCCTTTAAACCACTTACGTAATTATTCCGTAGCCTACTCCTTTAAACGTTGTCGTTCACGCGCTAGTAAACGATTGGAACCATTCTTCTATACGTCTCTGGCGTGAAACCGGATTACGAAGAGGATTACTCACCGCAAAATATTGGAAATAACTTGCCGGCGTACAGATCACCGCGTAGCATCCGCTGCGTAAGTTGTCATAGCGACCGGAATAGTCTCCCCTACTTTAGTTCGCGTATTCTTCCGGTTTAATCGGCGGATTCTAAGGTTACTTCCGGCTGGCGGTGTCCGGTTACGCGTCGACCAGAAGCGAAAACGGAAGTTTAACACCGGACGAAGAACGACACCCGATATTTTTGCCTCTTCTCCCCGACATTCGAACGGGTATTTTCGCTGGGATCACGCACTAATATGGTTAGAAATTATGTTTTCTTGACCTAATTCTTAATCGATTCGTGTATTATCTTAAATTCCCGAAATTCTGGACTAAAATTAAAAGTTTTAAATCGGAGTATCCGAGGAAATGCCACATAAATACTTATGTTGTTCGACTTTTCTCACCTGTTTTATTTTAACGTGACGTTTATACGTTTTCTCTACACCCCTTTCGTTTCTGTATAATCTCCGCGCGTAATTATTTGCTTTTTCTAAAGAAGATAACGTTTATTTTTGGTATTGGCCAAGGGTACAGATGCGACGCACGTGGCACCGAGCATACCCGGCGTCCGGATCACCGATTACTTCCGCTCGAAGCTGGCGTCGTAACTTCTCATCCTCTGGCGGAACGGATTCGGGAATAATTTTATAGTGTTTTTGACGTATCGGGAAGTGTTACGTCGCTTCCGTTCGGAAAAAATGCGCAAAACTTTTACGCCTGTCTGGACGATTGGCCGAAATGTAATTGGACGAAATCAATTTTCTGAATTTGTTCTGTTTGGCCGTGTTATTGCCGTCCGTTAATTAAGACACCCGCCGATATCGCGGCGGGAGGACGGTTACAGGAGACGATACTCTTCGACGTCACGCCAGTGGCATCCGTTACGTAACAAATGTTTGTTAGTAACCCCGACGGATATTGCGTCGTTCCCGAAACGCGCGTGAATTTCTGGCAATCAAATTCGATCCCTTTCTCGCGCCGTTTTCTCGTCGTTAAGCTAGGAATTAACTGGTAATTAGTAAACGCGTATAAGAAGCGAGTTTTCTACTATTAAAGTTTGTCGTCTCTACGTAGCAATTATTAAAATATCCCTTTTCTTTCGCGTCGTCCTCGCAAATCATTTAGTTTTCGCCGGAGAAAAGTCGAGTTTTCCATCGATAAGGCATAAATATCCGCTTTATCCGCGTATAATGCGCGGCGAAAATATCCTCTCTACAATTTAGAATTGATCGTTTCCACCGAAGGCGCTCGATGCTAGTCGATAAACGGCTATTTACACCCAATTTCCGCTCCCTTTTGGCTCCGGTAAGGGGTGAGACGGCCAAGAAAACAGGCCGCGGATAAACAACCGGCAGGATGCGAGTTACAGAAGAAATTTGCGGTTTTAAAATAGGTTAAACACTTATAATTACGCGAAATGTATAAATAGAAGGCACGAAAATTTGGACGGAGAATTTCATTCCAAACAAGAACGAATTTTTCAAATAAAAATTCGTAATATTTTCCGCTTTCCGAAGAAAGAAATTGCCAATTTTGTAGCCTGCGGATACAAATGAAAAGTGATATTTGTTCATTGGAAAGAATTTAAGACTGACAAAAGTGAATTTGATCGGGCGCAGTTTATTCAAAGTAAATGGAGACGAATCGGGTGAGGAAAATTACCGGAAGTTGGAGAATTTCTACGATTTTTTACCAATTCCTGCCACGAAAGTATCGAGGAGAACGACGGGGAAATTACACCTTTTAAACATCTAACCGAAGGCCCTTTACTTATTTAAGTTTTCGCTAAAATGCCTTAAAATGAAGAGAAACCCTCCGGTAGGGAGGAGAGTAAGCCACCCAAATGGCGAAATAATTGGGTTTTGTGAAGAGAGGAGTTAAAAATGTATGCAATTATCGAATATTTTTGGTTATGCTGGAGGAGACGAGTGGACGAGAGCGTAAAATGTCATTTTATAAACTGATCCTACGTTAATTAATCGTTAACTGCGGCCGTTAACAATGCTTTAAGACAAAGAAGCACTATAAATAGTATTTTGTAACGTTACATGGAGAAGTTGGACGGACAAAAATTGCCGGGGAATATAGCAATTCGGTTACAAATTTAGGTTAAATGGAAAAATATCCCAACCATCAACAATGCGAAGAATGCGGAACGACACCCATCTATAGATAAATAGCCGCGTGGTAATATGACGTCGACGAAATTCCCCGCGAATAGTTGAAAAAAATCTGACGATCGATAGAAAAATAAACCGGTAACCAGTTGCTCGACTTTCCCGGCCGCGTTCAAAATTTTCTCGCGCCATCTGTTATCGTATTTTATTTTAAAAACCTTTTATAAAACGGCAAGAAGCTTAATTTCCAGGGTAGGGACGAGTTTTATAAAAAGTCGTAAATGCTAATAACCGGTAAAGTCGACATTAAGTCCGACCCTAGTGGAGATACGCGCCACCATTCCGTTGACCTTTATCACCAAAGTTTAATATCGTCGATTCCCCTAATAAACAAACCCCCCGTAAAATTTTAGAATTTTCGAGAAAAAACACGGGAATTAAGCTCGAAAAAGGGTGAAGAAAATCGCGCCCTCCGCACATACAGAAATTACTTCGAATTTTATTCCATTTCTCAATGTTTCCAGCTGTCCGAAGTCCAAAAATGTAATTATCTTGAGGGTCATTTTTTGACCGATGGACGTATATAAAATACGTTTTAAAACTTCAGCGTAACTCGGCATTGTTTAACTAAATTCCGACTTGTATGCGCGCGCGAGGGAAACAAAGGCGCTGGACTTCCTATCGCGACGTAAACAATGGCCGTTACGTAATTAAACCTATCGGGGTTGCGGAACATCCGAGCCACTTCCGGAAAACAGGAAATTATATTGCGTCGCAAACACCGCGCGCCGTGTCGTAACAATCGTTCGGTGTCTGTAACCCGATATATTTTTTGATAAATGCCAGCGCCGGATCGACTCCCATCGTGTTTTTCAATTTTCTGTTATTGTCGGTCGGATTCCACCTTTATTGCCCGGTGTTTTGCGACTTTTAAATGGAATCCGTGGCAATATATCGCGTGTCCTCGGAGATTCGTCCCACTTCCATTTGTTCCATTCGTTTGGGGGCGAAATATGTGGAGAAGATGCGCCCACGCGGGTAGACGTAAGCCCGAGTGGGAATTACACGTCTGTCGCGGGTTCGGACCCGAAATCGCATCCGCACCGATGGCGGGCGGCGCGCGCCGCCGCTCGGCGTCTGCGCAAGCCGAGAACGGGAATCGTCGGAGGACGGAAGAGCCGAAGGTTGGAAGATGACCCGGAGCTGGAATTCTTCCGACTCGTCTCTCAGGCACGTGTCTTTACCCGGACAGGCGCTCATCACCTGTTTCTACCTGTTGGGCGTCGGAGGCAACGTCTGCGCTCTGGCTCTTCTGGCCAAGGCGGGAGCCGGAGCCAACGAGAAGCACGCGCTGATGTTACGCTGTCTTTCGGCCGGAGACCTGCTGGCCCTCCTGGGCTCCTTCGCCCTGATGTACGCTCGCCTGTATCTCGACCCTCGCCGGGTGGCCACGTCCGTCTTCTGCGCCCTCCGCGTCTTGCTCAGGACCTTCGGCCTTTGGTCGGGGTGCGTGGCGGCCGTCATGGCCGTCGAGAGGTACCTGGCTCTGGCACGACCCTTTCTCTACCACAAGGTGAGTCTCTTTCTTTTATTCCATTCTCCTTAAAGAGGAAAGTAGCCCGTTCGAAAGACGGGGGTTCCTCCCCGACGCTTTCTTTTTCTTTCCCGTTGCGCTTACTGTCGTTCGGCTCGAGGAACTAGCCAAGTCCTTTAATACAGATACGAAGTTCCGGAAAAGACGAAACTTTCCGGAAGTTGCGGAGTTTAGAATTGATAGACGACGGTTAAGTGTGTGGTAACAATCGCTCTCGGTGGTCACGTGGTTACCGTCTCGAGAAGGGAGACAAAGAGCGAGCAGATTACTCGGATAAACAACGGACGGGCATTTAACATTCCTAAAATATTTCAAATATCTTTTGATGGTTTCAAGATCCAAAATTCCTTCCATTCGTCGATTCCTCCTCTACGTTATCACTTTTTAGCGCTTCTTAAAGAGGATAAAAGTAGGACGTGGCCGAATTTTTATCGCTTTATTAAAATTTATCTTTATTTTGATCATTTTCGCGACTCTTCTCCCCTAAATTCGAGAATGGACCGAAGATAAACCACATTTTCTAATAGATAAATTTATCAAAGATTCGGGATTGAAGAGAAACATCATTGTGAGGATATGCTTAATGAAAACTGACAAGACGGGTATTAATTAGAGTTGTTCTTTTCGTACAAACGAGAATAACGTATTACTATTATCCGGAATGGTGAGCGCCGGAAAATGGCGCGCCGCGACGGGACGGCGCCGGCTCGCGCCATCCCAAAAAGTGTTTTTTCGGGGGCGAAGATCGATCCGACGACCGACGGGTGATTTCGACGAAGAAACGACCATAACGCGGGTGTCGAGATAATTTACGAATAATTGACCCAACGTTACGATTGTTTCGTCACTCGAACGTCGTCGGAATTTGACGCAGAAGTGACATTTAAGTAATAAATTTACACGAGTAACGCTTTACGATTTAGTAAAAGACAGAAATATCTCACCTGTGACGTAACGTAGATGCGCCCTGTACGGCACCGACGAAGAAATTAACGAAATTACTTATTGACCGGGGTGAGATGGCCAACCGGCGTCGTTAAACCGAATATTTGATTGTTATACTCTTCCTTAATTGTCATTGTCCTACGTAGGCGGGTGTTTTATAAATTGTTTACCGTTTTCGTTTCTTAATCTTAAACTTACTCTCGATTCTTTATCCTATTTCTTTGGGGATGGAATTCTTTTCGAGTCGATCGTCTTTCTTAATCCCCGATAAGGATATTTGAAGAAAATGTCTATTTTCTGCACGCGGAGGTGTTTCTAGAGAATACGACCTTTCGATTCTCATCAATTTCTCCTTCCGGTTCGCTCGACTCGGTTTGATTGACGCGTTAATTATGAACGAGAAGGTAGGAAAACACTTAAGCAATCGTTAAACAAAACGTGCCATCGGGCTTAGGCTGCTGACTCGAGGAGGATAAATCGGGACCCAAAATTTTTCTCATGGCCGAAGTGGGTCAGAAATTAGTCGGGAGTCGATCGAAGGGTATAGTAGGGGTCCCTTTAGGGACTTTAGGGTACTTTAGACACCCCTGGCCTAAATCGATAGCCGGGATAAAGCGGTACGTAGGAAGATCGGAAGGAGACAAACGATCCTCTTAACCTTCGACGAGACGAAGAGAGAAAGATGAACAAAGATAACGCGTAATTACGTTCATTTGTCACGCAATCCACCCGAAATAGAAGAACGCATTGTCATTTTGGTGTTCTTCCGATGACATTCCCGGCCGGTCGTAACTCGTCGGCTCCTCCATTTCGGTAAACGAAATCTCGAAATTCAAGATTTCCACTCTTAATCGAATTAATTGTTACGTGACGTCCGAGTGACGTCTTTTGTTCGGACGGGGCTGGAATTTAGTGACGTAAGATGATCGAAGCTACTATTAACCGTGTTGTAACTCGACTCTCGTTAGTGCAGCGAGACGACGAGTTAAGTTGGTCGTAAATTTCCTCGATATAAATAAAAAGCGATTAGCAATTCTGCGAGGGTCGATATTTTCCACGTATTTTACAGAGACGGAAGGATCCTTTAGGTTATTTACTCGTTTATTTCACATATCTGTCTGTTTTTCTTCAATCTCCAGATTAGTGTAAGATGGAAAGATTAGGAGCGGGAGGTTCCGATTAACAATACATAAACTTCCGATGTAAACTGGAAATTACGTTATTTCCATTCAAAATTTCCTCCCAAAAGCAGTTAGATGACCGGCACGACTTTATTGTTAAAGGAAAAGTATGATGTACAGGGGCAAGGCACTAATTTCAGGCGGAGCGCACGTATTTTACGTTAAATAAATTAAAAAATATGATAAAACTTGCAGCCCGGTATCGTGACGATACGACAATAAAACATTTGTTGGTTTTTCTGAAAAATTCGATTGGCGAGATCTCGCTTTACGACGGGTTTTCGGGAAAAGTATCCGCTATAATTAGTTATCGCCTGTACAAGAATGTTCTCGCATACTCGAAATATTTTTTGCGTGTTTCTAGGAAGCGTTGTTAAAACGTAAGAACCGTCGACGGCGCTAAACCAGGCGCGATTTCATCCCCCATTTAACGCCGGGTATAGAACACTCTTTAAGTTGTAAATATGTACAATTACAACATAATAATTTAAAGCGCGTTGTAGTCACAAAGACAAATTGTACTGCCGGAAAACGTTAGACAGAAGGTTAGTTCTCGACGTAACACAAAAACAAACGTCGTTTTTGTGTTAGGCTTTCGGGCGGAAGTGAAAGAGAAAAAGCAACGTCGATCGATAAGGGAGTGTCGAGTAGAAGGACGAGGCACGGTCGTCTAACGTTAGTGGTCTAATCAATTCTATTGTATAAATAGAACGTTAACCATTAATATCGAAACTAGAAAACCATCGATTGGTGCGTTATTTTTACCTTAAAAGTCGAGTGAATAGTTTTGACGCTCTTTCTACTCGATCAACAGGTAGAATCTGCCTCCCTATCTATATACTGTACATACCATACAGGAAGGCTTTTTGTGCTTAACGCATTGGAAAGTAGCGCCTTTATCTTCTCCGGCTACACTAGAAACAATGAAAAACTGTTTGCAACTTTGGCCCTGGTTGCTCTTTACGCTTCGGAATCTTCGGTTCATTTTATCGTTAGCGTTCGCCGCGTATAATTTACCAGGTTTAAAAATGAATAGAAAATTCCTTTCCGACACGCCGTAAAATTTCGTAAACACCTTTTAACTAATTAAGATAAGGAATTCGCTGGTAATCAGTTAATTGCGTATTAATTAGCTATCGAACGAATTCAAAAGCGAGTTGTATAAATTACAATATTTAACGCCTGGAGTAAATTAATAACCAATTAACGCGGAAAGAAGGAAGACGTTCGGGCATTTTTACGTCGAGATTTCGAAGAAATGAAAATTCCGACTACTTCGTCGCTCGCACCCCAATTTAACTGTCACCACTTTAATTTGCGGCCGCGTAAAAGGAATCGAAGTCGGAGAACTCCGAGCGACATTATATAATTCGAACGTTAATTTCTGACTTACAGTTTAGAGGAAACGGGACGGACGAGGGTGTAGAAACGGCGGTGTTAAAGCGGGGGACCGATAAACAACTCCGATATTTTCGGTTGTGGGAGAAACTTGGAGAAAAACACTATGATTTATGTTTTAAATTCGGGTTTTGGAACGTTAATGTAATGTTTAAATAAGTTTCATCGTCGGCCGCCACTTCCTTCTCTAGTTTCCTGTTTGTTCTCATTGTTACTCCTTACTTAATTTATGTATTTTCCATTCGATCTCCTCCATTTCCGTACAATCTTCCCCTTTCTACCTATTTACATATTTTTTCCCCGAACATTTTAAAATGTATCTTATAAATATTTATATAAAACCCGCATCGATCGATAAGGCTCTTCGATATCCACGCCTATTCGATTCTCTTCGTATTATAAATTTATATCATTAGAATTATGTTTTTTATTTTGTAACATTGGATTTATTAAGTTTAATTGCTTTTTAAAGCGAATTTTATTAAATGTAATTAGAAACCTTTCTAAGAATATTATAATTAAATTAGGGATATAAAATTCTGTTTGTAGATTTCTTTCGTCTTAAGTATATAAGAATTCTAATTGAAAAGCGGCATCCAGACACACTAACGTACTTTTATTCCAAATATACTATTCTCTATAAACTGCTTTATACATCAACGTATAGATATTTTTCGGCGCGGACCATCGCTCATTCGGGTAGGAAGGTAAATTAAACAATTATCGTAATTACTAGTTTTATTGATTTCAATGGAGGTAATTACTTTATATTAAAAAAAGACTTTCGAGACGAAAGGATGAAAAGAAATAGCTGGAAATTGTAGAGTTATCCGGTGTAAAATCAAACAAGTATAAGGTTGAAATATCCTCCAGCGCATTTCTTAATAGCGAACAAAGACATTTATGAACAATTGGATTGTATAATTTGTAAAGAAGTTTGTTTTGATCCGAGGTAAACTGTTTTAATTAATGTTTTTTGCTTCAAAAATCCTTCTTGGAAATTTCCTTTCGCGATAAATAATTTTCTGTCGCCTTTCTTTCTTAAAATCTTCCGTCTTTATAGCCGAAGAAATAAGATAAACGTAGACTCGACACTTTTTCCGCCGCGTCTAAGAGTACGTACCGTCGGGACCCGTCGAAAACCAAACTTAATTACGTAAGTAATTAAATAAGAATTAAGTAAGCACCGTCGCGCTTAATTCGAAAAAAAATTCATAGTTGGCGGCACCTTCCGCCACGCTCCGGCAAATCCTACCGAAACCTAACGAACGAATCGACAAAAAAAGTCATCATTTCTACTTTAAAGATGCCAGAAGTCGTTATTTCCAAGTGTGAAATATTTGGGAAAAAGGTTAAAATCGCCGGGTTTAATTTAAAGATTGCGGTTTCCACCAACTCTACCTTCCTCCCCAGCTTCGCGCAGCCTAATCGAACAACGAGTATCGTTATATATCGAAAACGTGGATGCGGATCTCCCTCCGGAGAGATTGGCACCCCCGTCTTCGGAGGGAACGATTACATTTAAAGGTAGCCGCATTAACCCGGGGACGGAAATCGTTAATAGAAGGAGGAGACGTTCGGATCTGATTTGGAACTCGTGTTTCCCCCTTAAGTTTTGTCTACCGATTAGCCATTTCGTTCATTTAGTTAACGCCCCAACAATCCAAACCGACGTTTAGTTTAATTATTCTCTGGTTAAATTCGATTCCTCGTTGGTTAAGCATTTTCCAACTCCCCCTACCGTATCGTTGGATTTTATATAAATCTTTTATTTTCAAACTTAATCTCGATTTATATCATTTTATTTTAATTAAGAGATTTAAATGTTTTAAATTAATTTAAACGTTAATTAATAACGTATTCCGAAATCGTTTTCATCTTCTGTCATCTTTTGTTAACGTTAAATCTTCGCATTAACTCGAGCGAGCGTTGTCTTCTCGACCGACAACGCTCGCTTAGTAAACGAGTTGCGTGGGTGTCGAGTGAGAAACACTTAAAAGCTTTCTACATCCCATGCTTTCCTTTTCATTCCGGTGTTAGAAGAAAAAAAAAGTGCGGTCGGTACAACATCACGTAATGCATATTACGTAATACGCCATAAATTGTTGCCAGATGAGACTTCCCACCTGTAACGACGGTCGAGAAATACGATTGTAAATAGCAATTGCAACGTTTCTTACCGTCGAAATTTAGTATGAAAACGTCTGACCGGGGGTCTGGCCCGATTTTCCTGGAACTCGAACGTTAATCGGACCGAGGGAGGTTAAGGGGTTTAATTAAGGAATTTCGGTAATATTCAGTTATACTAGAATGTAAGATTTAAGAGGAGTAATTTTGTCGAATTTTGATAAAAAAAAGTCTCCATTTACAAAAATATTTAAGTTTAAAAAACACTACGACGTTAGCTGGGGACTCGTTATTTAAAAATAACTTTTATGTTATTAATTATTAAAAAAAAGGCAAAATGTCTTAATTTCGAGAGCAGAGACGACGTTTTATAAATATTTTAAATTCCTATAACCGGTAAAATTTTTATCGAGTCCGAACTGGCTCGAGACACACCATCCCCTCTATCTCCCCACCCTTTTAGTTCTAACCACCAAAATTTACTAGCGTAAATTTCCCCTGGTAAGCGAGTTATCGTGCCAAATTTTGTTTCTTAATATTTATGTTATCCAACACGCGCACAAGCTCGTTACAGTGTTTAACTATTTTGGATTTAGGGGTGACGAAAGGCGGAGATTCCAAAAATTCGGCGTGTGAAAAGTAGAAGTTACCATTTTATTTTAGCGCGGTAAATGTTCTTTCCTTATCACACACGAATACAATGGGAACTTACGCCAGTAATCTTTCGAGTTTCCATCATCGACAGACTCGAGAATTAAGGTTAACCATCGAACGCTAATATAAGATATTAATTTATATTACAGTACCCCGTTTAGTTCCGTTACCGCCCGCAGAAACTTCAGAATATCTTAGGAAATTTTTGCCAATTGTTGTATTCGAATCGAGTTGTATAAAATCAATTACGCTTAAATCTCGGCCGTAAATTTTCGAATTTTGCCAGGATTTCTCCTTCTCTCGTAAGTAACGTATAAATTGGACCGGAACACGAGATAATATTTGAATAGTATTATAATGTCTGGACGGAGAAGGGAATGCAAACCAGGATATCGAGCCGATAGCTCTACAAATTGAATGGCGTTTGTTAACTCCAGGCGGTAGAGAACCGGGATCCGCCACCGTCCTCGGTGTGAACGGGTTTAATATATTTTGAATAGGTTTGGTACTCGACCATCGATCGATCGACGTAACTGAGAAATGGAAGAGTAACAATCGAGTCGGATCCGAATCCTTTGCCGTTTTTTAAAACTTTTTCTGTTCTGCGGGCACTAAGATGGTCGTTTTTAGCTATTGTGTGTTCCGCCAGTCCCACGGTAGGGCGAGCGGGTGGTTAAGGACGGTGCCCGACATATTCCCGAAAAATTACGGGAAAGTTTCTATTCTTCCGGATTCGATTCGGAGTTCCAGAGAAGTATGCCGCCATCTTAATTTCTCAACCATTTCGACCATCCGTCTACAACTCTAAATTCTTTAAAGTTGTAGACGGGCACTCGACAGACCTAAAATCTCCAAAATAATCTTTTTGCAACGGGGATATTTTACCCGAAAATTTCGCCGCCGAAGAGAAACGAATCCTCGAGCCATACGTAATAATTTCGTAACTCGAAATCCAACACATATTTTACTATTAAATTTCTATATTTTCATAGTATTTCGGCTTCTTTTCGTATTTACGCCTTCCCGTTTGAATTTCAGCACATCACTTACAAAGTCATCAAGAGAGTCATCTTGGCCACGTGGATGTTGGCGCTGGTGTTAGTCTGTCTACCTCTGATGGGTTTCGGCCTGTATTACGACGGCCAGGCCACCGACGGGAGACCCGTCTGCGTCAGATACAGATTCGCCAGGTCGGCCAAAGACGTGGCCTACGCCTACCTGATGCTGGGCTTCGGCCTGTCCCTGTGCCTGATCATGGCGGGATGCAACTTGGCCGTGGTCAGAGTTCTGTGTCGAATCGGCGCCAAGAAGTGGGAGGCGGGTGCCGGCCGCACCGTCGTTCGCAAGGAGAGCAACGAACTGGCCTTCGACCACGTCACGGCCGAAGAAGTGGCCTTCGCCAAGTTGATGATCGTCTTCTGCATCTTCTTCGTCGTCTGTTGGCTGCCCCAAATGGTAATTATCTTCTTCGACGGTAAAAATTGGTTTCTGCGGCTTCGCCTACGACAATATGCCACGGTTATCGAGTCGTTCCGATACGCGAACGTGCCACGCCAGGTCCGGTAACCGCCAACGAGAATGACTTTACTTTTTCCAAACGCATGGGCAATAGCGTGGGTCAGAAGTGGGTGCGTCGAATGTTATTCCACGCGCATTCCGATATCGGAAGAGGGCGTAATAGGCGAGATCTCGTTCTTACAGCGCCTTCTTCTCGGCGTTATAAGAGCGAGATCTGGCCGTCTTTTGCCAAGTTAGGTGTTGCGGAGAGGAAACACGTAATTTCTTTCTTATCGACGATGGCGTTGGTCTAATAGAGCGGCTTCACCAATTCCACGAATCGAATAGTGGATCCCTATCGGTTTGAATTGATTTACATTTATCGCGACCGATATCTTCCGGGAGACGAATTCTGCCGGAGGCTAAAACGGAATTGGATACCGTAGAAGCCGATTAACTAAACTGCAATTAGCACGAATTAATTTCGAAAGTAACGCGCATTTTCCCCACCGATTCTCTCGATAATTGGCCAGGAGAGTCGATGCCGAGACGTAAAGCCGCACGCTCTCGCGATTACTAAAAATTAAGACTGGAAACTGTAATGTACTTACAATTACGTTTATTTTCCGTTATTTTTAAAATGTAGAAACGATATAAGGTGACGGCTAACTGCACGAAAAAGCGGAAGAGACGTACTGTACTTGAAATAATCGAAAATTTTAAAGGAATAATAAAGCGAACAAAAAATTTTCTGAAAGCGACGGAGAATTTCACCAAGAACTTCCGGGAATTTTATTGGAAAAGTTTTTAAGAAAGACATTTTATTCCGACAGGTGACCATCGTCGTGGCCCAAGCCGATCCGGAGGAGGAGGAGCGCCCCTTCTACCGAGTGGCCGACGTATTGTTGGCCACCAACTTCAGCCTGGATCCCATCGTCTACGTGTTGAGTAGGAGGGCCCATCGCGAGGGGCTGAAGCGGATGTTGCGACCCGTCTGCCAACTCTGCCGCTTCCGCCGACCAGACGCCCCTTCCTCTACCCCCGACGCCGTCTGATCGGCGGTAAGTAGGCCCTGTCGGTAATAAACGAGGAAAATTCGCCTTACCGACCGGGTTACCTTTTCCCAAGGAGGAAGAACACGAAATCTCTACCGGAAGAGCCAAGACGAATGTCTCGAGTCTTCCGGAAACGTTACTAAAGAACGTCGAATCGTCCGAATTTCGCGCCGGCGGCAAATTATTTTTCGAATCGAATGGCACCGGACTCAGAAGAACCGCCGAAACGAATTGTATTCAGAAATTCCACCCGGCTTTCTTCGTCCGTCGCTAAATAAATATTTATTTAAACATTTATTGTTCCCGCTTCTTTCGGACAATACGCTTCAAATCCTCGCCTTGTGACCTACAAAATGAGTTTTATCCGCCATACCCAATTCCTTGTTTCCTATTAAATTACATGGTTCCTCCCGAAACAAGTTTACACCAAAGTATTTTCCATTATTTTAAATGGGAAAAGTTATAATGTATTACAACGCAATCCAGAAGGCGATAAAACGCCTTTACGCGCAACACTTTAAAATCAAAGATTCTTAAAACGTCGTCTTCCGATCACCAAACGATTTATACCATTGTAAACAAACGGGTGTTTTATACGCGGTAACGTATAAGGTTTGCCGTACCGTAAACATTACGTTTACGATACGTCGCGGCAAATAAGACGGCAATAAAGAGACGTCAAAGGTTAAAGAATAAATTGCTACGTATTTAAAAAATTTCCTCGATGCTTCTATAAATTGTAGAATCGATCGACCGATGTTTTGTAAACTCTTCTCTCCGAGGGCGCTAAGAGGGCCTTTTTTCGGCCAGTCTATTAAAGGACGGACTGACGATGGGGCGGCCGAGTGGGAGGGAGAACCGGAGATATAAATTAACGATTTCGATAGAAACAAAAGAGAAGAAATCTATCGAACACTCGCAAGGGGCCCGGTGACAGACCGGGCCTAGTAAAAGCAGTCGTAAAATTTTATTGTCTGTTAGTAAAATAACGTTAATTTTACACCACGGGCCCCTAAGTTTTTTCCGGACCGGATAAAAAATCCGCATCTTTCCCGTTACGCGTTCCCCAATGCCAGGCGATAACAAATGTCTTTCACAATACGATTCTTCCTCCTTCCTGTACAGTACGTAGTCAACACCTCTTTCTTCGCTTCCTTCCTTTCGGCAAATCGCGAGAAAAAACAAATATTTGACCCGGTGTTAACTGTTTGTCCAAGCATCCCGTAGAAATAATTGGCAAAAGAGGAGGGAAACCCGAGACGTAACAATACACGGAGGTGTATTTATTTGCTTTCTTCTACATTTTACAAACTACATTTACAATAGTCATCGAACGGGAACAAATTTATCAGAAAATGCGACAACTGATTACAAAATCTGTATTAGAGTAAACTTTTGTAACAATAGGAAGAGAACGGCGATGACGTTTCTCGTGTAATCAAAATTTAATCCTTGACTAACTGTCGTTTCCCGTGCAAGATTTTGTTTTTACTTTCTCCTCTTCTTAGAAAAATGTTTAACAAATACACTAAAAGTATTCGTTTATTACTTTCCCGGCTGTTATATATAACCGAGATATTTACATTTTTGGACTCGGGACACCTCGAATCGTGGTGAAATGCAAAAGCATTCGGGGTGATTTCTGTACGTATGAGTGTTTGTGTGCGTGTCTGTTACGATTTCGTTCACTCTGTTTGAAGCTTAACAACTTTCCGTGTATTAGGGGGAACGACGCTATTAAATTTCGGTAATTAAAAGTAGAAGGATGGGGAGATAATGGGGGTTGTACATATCCAGTGGGGTCGGATTTATTAATGACGATTTTACTGGTTATTAGCATTTACAATTTTTTACAAAACTCGTCCCTACCCACAAAATTAAGCTTTTTACCGTTTTATAATAGTTAAAAGTATAAAAAGTTTTTTACTAAAATATAGTAACAAATGGCACCACCGAATGTCGTTAATTAAACGTTAATTAAAACAAAAAGAATAAAGCAGGATGCACACATGCGGCGCGGCAAGGAAAAGCGGTGACACAAACGCATCTTCGCCGCACGGCAGCACAACCACACAAGCGGCAATCCGCTTACATTTCGGCGCATGCGTTCAGTATTCAAGATGGCGAACGATATCCACGTGTTTACACACTGTCCCTATCCACGTGTTTACAAATTTTGTTTTGTATGACTCGCTTTNAACGGGTTTAATATATTTTGAATAGGTTTGGTACTCGACCATCGATCGATCGACGTAACTGAGAAATGGAAGAGTAACAATCGAGTCGGATCCGAATCCTTTGCCGTTTTTTAAAACTTTTTCTGTTCTGCGGGCACTAAGAGGGTCGTTTTTAGCTATTGTGTGTTCCGCGTAGGTGCTACGGTAGGGCGAGCGGGTGGTTAAGGACGGTGCCCGACGTATCCCCGAAAAATTACGAGAAATTTTCTATTCTTCCGGATTCGATTCTGGGTTCCAGAGAAGTATGCCGCCATCTTAATCTCTCGACCATCTCGACCATCCGTCTACAACTCTAAATTCTTTAAAGTTGTAGACGGGCACTCGACAGACCTAAAATCTCCAAAATAATCTTTTTGCAACGGGGATATTTTACCCGAAAATTTCGCCGCCGAAGAGAAACGAATCCTCGAGCCATACGTAATAATTTCGTAACTCGAAATCCAACACATATTTTACTATTAAATTTCTATATTTTCATAGTATTTCGGCTTCTTTTCGTATTTACGCCTTCCCGTTTGAATTTCAGCACATCACTTACAAAGTCATCAAGAGAGTCATCTTGGCCACGTGGATGTTGGCGCTGGTGTTAGTCTGTCTACCTCTGATGGGTTTCGGCCTGTATTACGACGGCCAGGCCACCGACGGGAGACCCGTCTGCGTCAGATACAGATTCGCCAGGTCGGCCAAAGACGTGGCCTACGCCTACCTGATGCTGGGCTTCGGCCTGTCCCTGTGCCTGATCATGGCGGGATGCAACTTGGCCGTGGTCAGAGTTCTGTGTCGAATCGGCGCCAAGAAGTGGGAGGCGGGTGCCGGCCGCACCGTCGTTCGCAAGGAGAGCAACGAACTGGCCTTCGACCACGTCACGGCCGAAGAAGTGGCCTTCGCCAAGTTGATGATCGTCTTCTGCATCTTCTTCGTCGTCTGTTGGCTGCCCCAAATGGTAATTATCTTCTTCGACGGTAAAAATTGGTTTCTGCGGCTTCGCCTACGACAATATGCCACGGTTATCGAGTCGTTCCGATACGCGAACGTGCCACGCCAGGTCCGGTAACCGCCAACGAGAATGACTTTACTTTTTCCAAACGCATGGGCAATAGCGTGGGTCAGAAGTGGGTGCGTCGAATGTTATTCCACGCGCATTCCGATATCGGAAGAGGGCGTAATAGGCGAGATCTCGTTCTTACAGCGCCTTCTTCTCGGCGTTATAAGAGCGAGATCTGGCCGTCTTTTGCCAAGTTAGGTGTTGCGGAGAGGAAACCATTTCTACTTTAAAGATGCCAGAAGTCGTTATTTCCAAGTGTGAAATATTTGGGAAAAAGGTTAAAATCGCCGGGTTTAATTTAAAGATTGCGGTTTCCACCAACTCTACCTTCCTCCCCAGCTTCGCGCAGCCTAATCGAACAACGAGTATCGTTATATATCGAAAATGTGGATGCGGATCTCCCTCCGGAGAGATTGGCACCCGCGTCTTCGGTGGGAACGATTATATTTAAAGGTAGCCGCATTAACCCGGGGACGGAAATCGTTAATAGAAGGAGGAGACGTTCGGATCTGATTTGGAACTCGTGTTTCCCCCTTAAGTTTTGTCTACCGATTAGCCATTTCGTTCATTTAGTTAACGCCCCAACAATCCAATCCGCCCGAAATAGAAGAACGCATTGTCATTTTGGTGTTCTTCCGATGACATTCCCGGCCGGTCGTAACTCGTCGGCTCCTCCATTTCGGTAAACGAAATCTCGAAATTCANCCGCCGAAACGAATTGTATTCAGAAATTCCACCCGGCTTTCTTCGTCCGTCGCTAAATAAATATTTATTTAAACATTTATTGTTCCCGCTTCTTTCGGACAATACGCTTCAAATCCTCGCCTTGTGACCTACAAAATGAGTTTTATCCGCCATACCCAATTCCTTGTTTCCTATTAAATTACATGGTTCCTCCCGAAACAAGTTTACACCAAAGTATTTTCCATTATTTTAAATGGGAAAAGTTATAATGTATTACAACGCAATCCAGAAGGCGATAAAACGCCTTTACGCGCAACACTTTAAAATCAAAGATTCTTAAAACGTCGTCTTCCGATCACCAAACGATTTATACCATTGTAAACAAACGGGTGTTTTATACGCGGTAACGTATAAGGTTTGCCGTACCGTAAACATTACGTTTACGATACGTCGCGGCAAATAAGACGGCAATAAAGAGACGTCAAAGGTTAAAGAATAAATTGCTACGTATTTAAAAAATTTCCTCGATGCTTCTATAAATTGTAGAATCGATCGAC
This sequence comes from Centruroides sculpturatus, assembly GCF_000671375.1. Lineage (NCBI taxonomy): Eukaryota > Metazoa > Arthropoda > Arachnida > Scorpiones > Buthidae > Centruroides > Centruroides sculpturatus. Next base: position 50,688 of record NW_019385048.1, read on the forward strand.
CGATGTTTTGTAAACTCTTCTCTCCGAGGGCGCTAAGAGGGCCTTTTTTCGGCCAGTCTATTAAAGGACGGACTGACGATGGGGCGGCCGAGTGGGAGGGAGAACCGGAGATATAAATTAACGATTTCGATAGAAACAAAAGAGAAGAAATCTATCGAACACTCGCAAGGGGCCCGGTGACAGACCGGGCCTAGTAAAAGCAGTCGTAAAATTTTATTGTCTGTTAGTAAAATAACGTTAATTTTACACCACGGGCCCCTAAGTTTTTTCCGGACCGGATAAAAAATCCGCATCTTTCCCGTTACGCGTTCCCCAATGCCAGGCGATAACAAATGTCTTTCACAATACGATTCTTCCTCCTTCCTGTACAGTACGTAGTCAACACCTCTTTCTTCGCTTCCTTCCTTTCGGCAAATCGCGAGAAAAAACAAATATTTGACCCGGTGTTAACTGTTTGTCCAAGCATCCCGTAGAAATAATTGGCAAAAGAGGAGGGAAACCCGAGACGTAACAATACACGGAGGTGTATTTATTTGCTTTCTTCTACATTTTACAAACTACATTTACAATAGTCATCGAACGGGAACAAATTTATCAGAAAATGCGACAACTGATTACAAAATCTGTATTAGAGTAAACTTTTGTAACAATAGGAAGAGAACGGCGATGACGTTTCTCGTGTAATCAAAATTTAATCCTTGACTAACTGTCGTTTCCCGTGCAAGATTTTGTTTTTACTTTCTCCTCTTCTTAGAAAAATGTTTAACAAATACACTAAAAGTATTCGTTTATTACTTTCCCGGCTGTTATATATAACCGAGATATTTACATTTTTGGACTCGGGACACCTCGAATCGTGGTGAAATGCAAAAGCATTCGGGGTGATTTCTGTACGTATGAGTGTTTGTGTGCGTGTCTGTTACGATTTCGTTCACTCTGTTTGAAGCTTAACAACTTTCCGTGTATTAGGGGGAACGACGCTATTAAATTTCGGTAATTAAAAGTAGAAGGATGGGGAGATAATGGGGGTTGTACATATCCAGTGGGGTCGGATTTATTAATGACGATTTTACTGGTTATTAGCATTTACAATTTCTTAAAAAATTCGTCCCTACCCTCAAAATTAAGTTTTTTGCCGTTTTATAATAGTTAAAAGTATAAAAAGTTTTTTACTAAAATATAGTAACAAATGGCACCACCGAATGTCGTTAATTAAACGTTAATTAAAACAATAAAAACGTTAATTAAAACAAAAAGAATAAAGCGGCAACGAGTTGCTGGACTTTTCCGGCAACACATTTTGGTGGCGCCATCCGTTATCGTATTATATTAAAAACTTTTTTTTATATTTTTAACTATTATAATACGGCAAAAAGCTTAATTTCGAGGTTAGACACGAGTTTTATATAAAAAAAATTGTACACGCTAATAACCAAGAAAATCGTCATTAAGTCCGACTAAACTGAAGATACGCATCACCTCCGTTACTCCCCACCTTATCGACCTTTAGTCACCAAAATTTAATAGCATCGACCCCCTAATAAAGAAACCTTTCTGTAAAATTTCGAAATTTTCGACCAAAAGTACGGGAATTTAACCAATTAGAATCTTTTTTTAGATCTGGTCGATTCAAACATCTCCATTAAGATTTTTAATAAATTTCGCCGTTAATGTTAAGTAATACAATATACAATACAGTGCGGTGTAATAGCTTTCAGATTCGTCTCCGATGATCACCGTAAAGAAGATAACAACTTGGCAGTGGTAGTTTATAGCAACACTAAACGAGTAATTCGTGATTAAGGGAAACGGATATCCACCGAACTAAAGAAATGATACACGTATTTTAACTTTTATTTATTAAATTAAAAGACAATTTTACAAAACATTTTCCGTTCACTCCGTAAAATCAAATATATTTTAAAAAAAGGAAAAATTAGAAATGGAGAAAATAAAACTCGAAACATTTCTTGTTTTATGTTCGATAAAATCTAAATACGAATATCAGTACGAATATTCGTATTTAGATTTTAGATTTACTTTTGTTAACCTTTCATTCCGTAACGAATGCCGTTATTCGTTATAATTATTACGATATTTAATAATATGACAATTTAAACTACATTTAGAACGCAACTTTTGAAAACAATAAATACACGAGAACGGCTTTTCCCCCCGCATGAATTCGGAGATGCCGAATCGGAGCGCTTTTCCGCGTAAAACTTGGTTGGCAACGATGGCGGGTAAAGGGTTTCTCTCCGGTGTGAGCGTTGACGAGGTTATATAGACTGCCGGAATGGACGAACCGACGAGTACAGAATTTGCCAGATAAGAGCCCTTCTCCGGTGCGAATCCTTCGATGGTTTATCAAATTACACTTGGAAGCGAATTCTTTCTGGCAACTGTCGCATCGATACTTCCCATTCTTTGACTTCCGAATGTTTAAACCCGTAAAACACGAGAAATAAAAATATTAAAAGCATCGTCTAAAGATGGAAACTCTCTTCAATTTATTGTCAAATGAAATATGTAAATTTAAGCGTGCAGATAGAAAACTAATTTTCACTTTTCCCACCAGTTTCCTTAAACTAAAAGGGTTGCAATCTACTCCCACGATTTCGCCACACCGTACACTCACCGCTTACACCGGCGTCGGCAAATATTAACAACAGGCACAAATACAAAACGGTATAAATGAATGTAATTTATACAGTTTCTTCCCGAAAACAATTTATACGCATTTTGCAAGAAAAATACGTAGACGATAATCTTAAAATATCCTGGTGGATTTTCTGTTTTTCTTCGTTAGCACGAAATACGCTTTCTCCTACGATTTCCGTAAACAAAAGTTTAACGCGTTCTTCGGCTCTTACCAGATGCGAAAATAAGAAACGAAATACGAGAACGAGATGGAAACATGGAATTAAATATTTTAAAATAAACATTGATAATTGTAGAAATTCTTTCTTCGACATTTCGCGGCACAAAATTTTCCAGCGAAATCTGGAAAGAAACCAATTCCAGTTTTATATATATTTCTTTGGGAACACCCGTTTCCTATATACTTCTTTCGAATTTAAAAAACTTTACTTTACTTTCCAACTCGACCGCCGTATTAAAATATACGTATTTATCCGCATTAAATTTCGCGCCGTATAATAAATACTCGAGAAATCTTAGTTTTCAATAGTTTCAAAATAGTTTCAAAAGTATTCATTACTTTTCAATAATATCGCGATGAAAGATCATCGTTTTTCCAGTTCCCTTACAAATTTTGAAAAAGTACAAAAATTAAAAATTTTCCAACTTTAAATATTAGATGTCAGACTGGGACAGACGACTATCCCTTAGCGCCAATAGTAACTATTAATTTTTCAATAATAATCCTCGGTTACACACGGAATAGAAATGTACGGATTCGTATTATTTTGAATAATTTTTATCTGTATATATAGGTGAGAACCCGGAGACCATCCGACCTAGTTTTACCCACATTTTAAACAGATTTATTTAGTTTTCATTTTAATTATTAAAAGATGTCGAGAATTTGTTTGTTTAAAGAAATCAGTAAATTCTACTTTACTTTCGAATTTGGTTAAGGAGGGAAATGGAACTTCCTTCCGTCTTTGCTAAGATTAGATCATTTCCCTCCATGACGCTAATTATCTCCCATGTCGTCGACGCGTCACCTCCGGTTCCCGTCACGCGGTGGTTTAATAACCCCCGATTGGAAGAGTTCAAAGCCCAGAACACCCAGTTTTTAGAGTTCCCTCTCACAGTTATCTCGGTGTTCGCCCGTAATTCTGTCGCAGTTCTTCCGTTTCTCCAGATTCTCACGTCCTCTGGCTGATTCGAGACGTCGCTTATCGTCCAACAAATATAGAATTATTCATTAAAGCGGACGTCGAAAGAATTCGGAGGTAAATGAAAAATCTTGATTGTCGACGGTTTAGAATAAAACGTGTTAGTAGAATAACGAAATGTTTACATTTAATAGTTAACCGTCGTTATTTTTGTAGAAGCTCGCTGGTATCCGTCTCCTTTGTCAGAATAGTTTCGGGATAAAGCTCGTAAAAAATAGAAAATTGCGATTACCGAGTAATGATCGTAGCTCCCGGCAAAGTAGGGTCCTCGGCTATCTTTAATTCTAATAAATATATGTATGTGACCGAAGGGTCGGCACCGGATCGGCGATGCCTACGTCGGGACCGACGCCAGCGGTGGCGTACGTAAGCGGTTGGATTCGGAATGGAGGATATCCGAGAGACAACGTGTCCGGAGGAATGCACTCGACTACAGATTTAACGTAAACAAATAACCGTTTATTTATGTAAACTAATTACACATATATTCGTAGGATAATACATAGCGTAGCATTTCCGTCATACCTTCTATATAGCGTAACGGGTCCCTAACCAGTCCCGAGAGAGGATGTGTCACCTCTGGACAAGGAGGAAAGTCTGTGGGAAAAAATATAATCGTATCCTTTTTGGTTGTGTCATCTCTTTCGTAAAATTTTTGACAAGTCCGGGCTCTCACATACAGTGGCGGCCTTAGGGGGTGGCGAGCAGGGCAATCGCCCGGGGCCTCGCTNTCCCTAACCACACAACTTCTATAACCTATGTATATTCGACCACACTGTATTAATCTTACCCGTAAACTGGCTGCTACTTCATCCACCCAATCCGTAAGGCCCTCTCTCTTACGGTCAGTACGGTAAACCAACCTAAAATCAGATATAAATTTATCCATAGACACCTCCTCCCCATAGAGCGTGTCACTATTAAGATCTACAATATGATCTATCACCTCTTCCATTGACATACCCTTGGGAATGTCCTTAATCAACAATCTCGGCCGACGCTTAGTCGGTTGTTCAACAATTAACTCACCATCCATTAAATTTTTGTTAGTTAATACCTTACCAAGATCACCCTTACTGGCTAGAGTTACAACTATACCATTAGTGCGCATCTTTCTGATGCTACCAATTCTCACCTTATCTTTCCTTGGATTAATATTCTTCAAAAAACTTTCCTTTATTACTTCACTGTTCATATCACCTTTCTTACTTTTCACCAGAAGCACTGCTTCTTCTTTACCACCATAACCACCTTTAATCTGTCCCTGAACCTTACCTGTTAAAGGGACATTAGCCTTAGTCACTTGAGAATAGCTAGGCTTATCTCTAAAATCTTTCTCCAGCTCATTTTTTACCTCTCTTACCGTTCTTACCTGTGCTTTAAGCACCTCTCTCTCAGTAACCAGTACTTGCACTATTTGTTGTGCTTCCGTCATAAACTCCATTATTTTACTAGCCAATATTTGACTAATTCTGCTACCTTTTTCGTAGCACATCTTATTCACCTCAAGCATCATTTGATGCATTTTTTCATTATAATCATAGATCTTACCTGATAACCTTTTACTTTCAATATCTATTTCTTCAATGACCGAGTCCGAAGATCTACGGGCAGACATAGTGGATAGGAACTTTTTTTTTTTTTTCTTTTTTTATTTATTCAATAGGAAACACTTCTACAAAGAAGCCTCAAAGGGCCATCTTAGTGGAAAGATCCAAAAGACTCTACACCACAACGCTCTGTAGAGAAGACATAACATAGAATGAGAAAATCCGACAGCAAAACAAACATCGCGACATCATAATAGCACGCGTGGAGATAGTGACACAACAGCCAAACCATGGAAAATTATCCACTGAACTTTCTCAGTCTATAATAATGAGTAATCATCCTATACATAATATCAAACAGATGCTTATTATTAACAATTGACTGCTTCGAGATAGGCCAGCAAAAACCCTCTTCCTCACTAATAAGCTGTAACTCCAGCCTATCCACATCAAGGGCGACACAGTCATAAAGAACGTGGTTGGGATCCTCAGGTACACCACAAACGTCACAGGTATCATTATCTGAGTGACCATACTTATAGTTGTACACATTAAAGTTGCCGTGGTGACTGAAGAAAGTAGACGTAGCAAAGTCAATGATCAAGTGATTATTGTTCACACGTTGGTTAACATCTGGAAAGAATGAGAACAATCCTCTGCCGTTTAAAGAAGATGACCAACGATCTTGCCAAACAGAATTATAGTAATCCTTTATACTATGCTTAATATAGTTACTGGAAACAACATTACAGGCAATATCCGTATTCTGAATGCTCGCTGATTTTGCCAAAATATCCACGTATTCGTTACCAGTATTCCCCATATGAACACGGATCCAGCAAAAGACCACAGTAATCTCTCTTTCCCTGTCCGCTAGACAGCTCCATATTTCACCAACAACCCAGTTTTTACTATTTAAATCTTGTATAGCAGAAATAGTTGCCTGACTATCAGTACAAATAGCAATGGTCTTTTTTCTCTGACTTTTATATATCCATTTAACAGCCTTAGAGATCGCAAACAGCTCAGCCTGGAAATTGTTGCAAAGTGGATTCATCTTCCACGTTTGGTGATACATAGCACGATGGGCACTATAATAAACAAAAGCTGCCCCGGTTCCCATACTACTTCTTGAACCATCCGTATATACACGATCACGATGAGAGCCATTATAACAAACTTGAACAACCCTCGGTATATCCTTTATTGGCATACTATATGCTGCCGGAACTCTGTGTTCCACAGTAACGTTATCTAGATTCAAGATATCAGAAATCTTATAATCGGTCCTTAATGCAAGATTATGACCCCTACGCTGGACCTCAAGATCCAGGGGGAGAACCCCAGCCAGAACCTGGAGGGCATCATTGGATGTGGTGCGGTATGACCTGGTAATGCGGAGTAACATCATCCTTTGCAGAGAATTTAATTTACGCTTTATATGGGTGTGTGAGGTCCTATGACTCCAAGCTGCCGCTCCATAAGTCAACATTTTGGAAGAATAGCACCATTGTAAATTAACTTGAGTGCCTCGCCTGATAAACCCCAATCCTTCTTGGCAACCCTCACCAGCCATGCAAACAGGTTGCCGATCCTATCACGCAATGACTCTACATGAGGTATCCAACTTAACTTGTTATCCAGAGTCACACCCAAATATCGCATAGACTTAACAACCTTGATCTGAATGTCATTTAAATGCACCGTCGGATGCCTCTTGTCTACATCAAACCTGGTGATCACAATACTTGTAGTCTTACTTGGGTTGAAGAATAAACTGTTTTCATGTCCCCATCTGTAGATATCATGGAGAATTCCATTAATGCTGCACTCCAAACGTGCCCTGCTATTTGCAGTGCAAACAACAATAACATCGTCAGCATACGCGGTCAGATGAACATTCCGCAGATTTGGATGCTTCAACAAGTCATCTAAAATGACACTCCAGTACAAGGGGCCGGAGCAGGAGCCCTGCGGGCACCCCATAGTCACCTTTTTACTAACATTAACTTCACCATAGTTTAGGACAGCAAACCTGTCCGCAAAATAATCACAAATTAACTTGTAAAGGTTACAAGGACAGTAGTTCTCCTCCAACCTCTTGTGAATAAGGGGCCACCAGGCACAGTCAAAAGCTCCCTTTATGTCCAGGCATACCGCCATAGTCCAAACCGCATTAGCACGGCCATGCTCCAACTTAGAAACCACTCTTTTAATAGCATCCTCTGCACTCCTATCCTCCCTGAAACCAAATTGATTTGGGTGGAGAGGGTTGGATCTATTCAACCATTCTGTTAAACGTCTAGTAATGAGCTTGTCCAACAGTTTGCCCATAACAGGCAATAGACAAATTGGCCGATAACTGCTAATATCATCCATAGGCTTCCCATTACCTTTGTATATCGGGACAACGGGGGCGATCTTCCAATCCGTGGGAAACACCCCATAACGCAGACAACCATTAAAAAGGCTTAGCAAAAAGTTTGGCAGCCTATTATGAATACCAGTAATAATCTCAATAGTAATACCATCATGGCCAGGGGCCTTTCCACGCTTAAACCTTNATCCTTCCACTACTATACCCGCTTTAGAACTTCTCGAGTCAACACTCCACTCCTTTTGTGACAAAAACGACTTTAAATTTACCCTTAGTACCGTATCTCTCATATAAATTAATTCCGCAGATGGCCGATTCAGACATTGAATGGCGGGAGACAGATTCTTCTTCCTCCCACTCCGAGAGACGGGAAGTAAATATCTACCTCTCTTAGAGCCGCCGTAACGTGTGCTCAAGACCAACGAGCCAGAAACAATACGTCGGCAACCTCGATCCTACGTTTGGGATATTTTTGTCCCGCATCCGAAGAGACGGCCTTCCGAGAGGAACACCGTCAAACAGAAGCATACATCAAACGGTGGAACAACAATTCCTCGAGTCAACCCTCAACTACTACAAGTCAACCTCAAGTTTCTTCAACCCAACATACAACTACTACGAGTCCACCTAATCAATCACCCACGTCGATTGCGTGGATCGGACACCCTCCGTCCCGGAGAACTGATCCGCGACGATCCTCAACACCCCATTCTAATTAAAATAAATTTATATCATTTTTTTATGTTTTATCATCACCTTATATTATAAAATCTCTTTATAACTTGTTGCGAATTTAAATGTAATTTGACTTTGATTTTATTGGAATTTAAATAATTTGATTGTATACCCACCTCCTCACAATTCAATATAACTTTCTTTAATTGACCAATAATACCTCTCCAATTTGCTCTATGAGTGTTGTATTTCTGGATATTGTCTGTTACATGGACATCAGAAATATTATATGTGATATAACGGTGGTCAGATAGCGAGATAGTACCCTGAACCCACCAGTCATGGATGTAGCATAAAGCGAGATGATTACATAGGGTTATATCAACATTAGATGAGCCATTGGAACTCTCGAACGTGGGCAGATGACCTGGCTCATTTAAAACATACAAATTTTTCTCATTCAAAAAAGCTTCAATAGTGTCACCACGATCATCAACAGTATCTTCATGCCATAAATAAGCATGTGCATTGAAATCCCCACCGATCAAAATACCATGGGTGTCACCATAAACAATAAGTAGTTCTTCCATAGTCAGCAGAATCTCTTCAACGTTTGCCTCCATTGGAACATATACACTACCAAGTATCCAACGCTGATCACCGTTGATATATTCAATAAAAGTCTGAAAGTTGGTACTGAATTTTGTGAGAAGTAAACTTTTAATATTAGAGTTAAGAACACCTATCATCGTCCAGGGAACGCCCTCTGTACAATAATAAATCTTCTGCATATGTAAAGGCCAGCCATAGGGAATACCATTCCTTTGGTACGGCTCCTGAATAAGTAATACATCAAAATCACCTGTAGAATAAGCCACCAGTTGGGATACCGCTGAGATACCCCTACCGATATTAACTTGCAGTAACCTAAGTTGACTAATTTTTATCACTAGAATGCCTTATAAAGTTGTAAGTATTGGCGCTATCCATAATCAGTTCTTGAAATTATTGTTCTAACTATTTTAGTACGTTCCACACATGAGCTGTTATTCGCTCGATGAGCAAAATTTGGAGACTTACTTCGTATACAGTTTATGCAACTTGGCGATTTACTTTTATTTTTACAAGCCGAAAAACGATGATCTCCCCCGCAATGATTGCAGAAAGCTCTATCACTCGTGCAGTCCCTGGCATAATGACCATATCGGCAACATCGAAAACACTGAACAATATTATAATAATCAGCAACGCCGCATCTCATCCACTCTATATTCAACTTCTTCATTTTTGTCAATGTTCTCCGAAGTGGAGAAGACACCTCAAACACCCAATGCGAGGCCTCGGGTTTCTTTCCCCATCTATATTTAAAAGATATGTCCTTTTTGAAGTTATCAATATCACTATCATACATGTTGGTTATTATATCGTTTTGTTCATATATAGCCTTTATAATACTTTCCTTATCCAATTCTGAAGGTACGTTGTATATGACCATCCTTGGTAATAACTTCCTGGACTCCTTTACAATTAAATTTTTAATTTTGCTTATTTCCTGAATGATACTCTTAGCACCACCATCTCCCTCCACTTCCAGCAGAAGAGTTTTGTTACGTATCTTACGCATCTTGAGTATGCCCATCTTCAAATTCCTAGGGTTAATGTGGTTCTTCATTTTCATCTTTATACTTTCAGCATCCTCGGTGCTATCTTTACTGTCCACAAGTATGACTGTGCCGGACCCCGAGCGAACAGGGGCTGTCTCGGTTTTCCTTATAACATCTGCGTAACTGGTTTGCTGACCTGTCTTGACACTATTAGATAAAAGTTCATCAATCTTCTTTTCGATGGCCTTCAATTGTACATCCTCACATTTATTGGTATCCTCGAACACGTTAGATATTCTGTTGAAGAAGCTCAGAATACAGCTTGCATGGGTCCTTAACTTGGAATNTTTATCCTTGGCTATTAGTTATAACAATAAAATAAATTTAATTTATAGTACAGTATATATTAATATTAATAAGTGCCTACTATTTCAATTCACATACTTTGCACAAAGGACAAGGGCCTGGCAAAGATCTGCCGCCCAGAGCCTCGCAATGGATAAGGCCGCCGCTGCTCACATATATAAAGATAATTGATACGCAACTCACAAAAAATTAACTACCGACTCAACCTTTGAACTTCAACCAGATATTGATATTTTACCAGCCGATAACTCCTTGGCCCTAATGGAGATCGATTTAGTACGACTTCTTTCGACCCGTCAGAGACCGAGTCATTCGTATACCGTCCCACTAACAGCAATTATTATCGCTGCGATTACAATCGTCTCCATCGTGGGAATAGCGAGCCTTTCTTACGTCATTTATCGATGTTACCAAAGAGCCCATCGACCGCCTCGTTTTAGACGACATCTAACTATAACCTTAACGGAAATTCCACAGGATACTCCTTACCGATCAACCACTCCTCCACCTCCAGGGGTTCGAACTCCAATTATGTAATAAGCTTTAAACATCAACTTAAATATCATCGAATTTTATACCACATTTGAAAATATTTTTATGCATATCATTTTTTAACGCATCTGATTTTAACTCTCTTCTTTACAGACCTCTCTGCCTGGACCTTTCCGCTCATTACCAGTCAATTATGACCTCTACCGAAGTATCTGATCCAGCCTTAATGGAGATTTCAACGCGTCCAATCTGTTATACGCTGGTGCAAACCCCCGTGTACAGTACCAGCGTTCGAACGGACGCATCGTTTATTTCCAATGTCGGGAACGAATCACCCATTGTCACACTTGCGGAGAGACTGTCGGTTATATTCGATGTTTAGTTGTGGAACAAATAGCTCGAACAGTGAAGGCTCCTTGTTCTAACCAACCTCTAGGATGTCCAAATCCTAAGAGATATCCGAAGAGAGCGCGAAAGAAGTTGTCCCTTCCGACCTATCACATGTCCTGTCGACGAGGATCAATGTACTGTACCTGGATAGGAGAGGATGCTAACCTCGAATCCCATCTTGTGCAAATTCATCATATTCCTATTATAAATGGGAACACATTATTGTTCCTAGGGGTCGTCACCCAAATTAATGCTCCTGTAACTCGGGCCACACTTTTAAAATGCTTCGATCATCGGTTTCTAATAACTGTCAAAAAACAGAATTTATTTCGACCCAGTTATACTATTCGAGCTCAAATATAGTCACCGTTCAGTACAACTTAAATTTAATTGCGTTATTNTTTTCATCTTTATACTTTCAGCATCCTCGGTGCTATCTTTACTGTCCACAAGTATGACTGTGCCGGACCCCGAGCGAACAGGGGCTGTCTCGGTTTTCCTTATAACATCTGCGTAACTGGTTTGCTGACCTGTCTTGACACTATTAGACAAAAGTTCATCAATCTTCTTTTCGATGGCCTTCAATTGTACATCCTCACATTTATTGGTATCCTCGAACACGTTAGATATTCTGTTGAAGAAGCTCAGAATACAGCTTGCATGGGTCCTTAACTTGGAGTTTGCGTTGTCCTCCAGATATTTCTCCAGTTCATCCTTTATACTCCGTATTTTGGCTTTGGATGTCTCTGCATTCTCCGACGAATTCATCACTGAAACCTCGCTGCCGGAATCCTCCCCATCCATGCTCATAGCACGGAGGGAAGAAAGAGGAAAGAGAAGTAGAAAAGAACAAGAAACAAGAAAAAATGTCAGAGAGAAAGAGTCGCTTTCAGCACCCCTAGACGGGGCAACAGGGCCGCCACGAGTAGGCAAGCGACTAAGAGTCAGAAGTGTGATCGACTGAAAGTAAAGTGCCAAAGGAAACACTCCCACAAGGGCTGCAAGAATAGACGCACAGAAGCCTCAATCAGCCAAACAAAGTCGCACACTGAAAATTAGGGACTCGGCCCCAACCCAGTTATACTATTCGAGGTCAGATATTATCACCGTTCAGTACAACTTCCAAATTTGATTGCGTTATTAATTTTCGTAGAGGCCGAATCACTCTTGGCTGGACATCTGTACTGTACATTTTGAACCCGAATCTCATCCTTCCACTACTATACCCGCTTTAGAACTTCTCGAGTCAACACTCCACTCCTTTTGTGACAAAAACGACTTTAAATTTACCCTTACTACCGTATCTCTCATATAAATTAATTCCGCAGATGGCCGATTCAGACATTGAATGGCGGGAGACAGATTCCTCTTCCTCCCACTCCGAGAGACGGGAAGTAAATATCTACCTCTCTTAGAGCCGCCGTAACGTGTGCTCAAGACCAACGAGCCAGAAACAATACGTCGGCAACCTCGATCCTACGTTTGGGATATTTTTGTCCCGCATCCGAAGAGACGGCCTTCCGAGAGGAACACCGTCAAACAGAAGCATACATCAAACGGTGGAACAACAATTCCTCGAGTCAACCCTCAACTACTACAAGTCAACCTCAAGTTTCTTCAACCCAACATACAACTACTACGAGTCCACCTAATCAATCACCCACGTCGATTGCGTGGATCGGACACCCTCCGTCCCGGAGAACTGATCCGCGACGATCCTCAACACCCCATTCTAATTAAAATAAATTTATATCATTTTTTTATGTTTTATCATCACCTTATATTATAAAATCTCTTTATAACTTGTTGCGAATTTAAATGTAATTTGACTTTGATTTTATTGGAATTTAAATAATTTGATTGTATACCCATCATATACATATATCAATATATTGTTGTAATTTCCTTTATTTCCCTTATTACTATAATTACGGAACAGAGAGAGAGTAGTCTATAACCGCAATCATAGTGTCTTATCGCGACAAAAGTATCGAGTATTTCCTCGGCGGAAAATAGCTTAATATGATTGTAATGCGACCGGATAAATTACCGATTCTCTATGTAAAAAACAAAAGAGATGATGCGAGTGCCCGCACTTATCAATTGGGTTTTTCAACTTTCTTGTTCGCTTTTCAATAAAGCGAAACAACGAATAATCATGTATAAAAAAGAAAAATTTTAAACTCTTGTTTTTCACTCGATAAAAATCTAAAGAGATACGATCGTAACTTCACCGGATTCGCTTCCTTTCGGAGGTGACGCGGCTTCCTCGTGTGTCACCCGGAATCTATTAAAGAGAAAAAATAATCAACTATTGGACGGCGACGAAAAAAGTCCTAATGTGGCCGCGGGAAAAACCCAAGGGCCACCCCCTAATAAAAAGGGAGAGGTCGACGAGTCGAAGAGAGTCCTCGAGTGTTCGGCGAACTGCGCGCGTGTGTCGGTAGCCGCTAATCGTTGGCCGCCGCCCTAACCGTTCCGATGGGAAGATTCGTCGCCACTCCAGAGAACTGTGGAGTGGCTCCGCTAGCGAAGTTTCGACGGTATTATGCAAGTTACGATCGTATACGTCGTACTGTACAGTACATTGATACGAAGACAATGATTATATTCCGCCATTTTTCTGTACTATACAGTAATTACAAATGTAGTAAAAACAATATTTTTACTTTCGTATATTAACTTTTATTATCGCCAACTTTTTATTTGCAGATTCACCGTCGACCAAAGGAAGACACTCCCGTGTAATAACCGAGGAATTGTTTCCCGGAAAACACGAGAGCGTTCGGCTTCTGTTTACGGAAGATTAAATTGAAGAAATGGCAAGAAAACGCATTTGTCGCAAACGAAGGAAAAGAGGAAATCGAATGAAGATTCTTTAAAATTATTATCCAAAAGTTTTTGCAAAACGTTCTTCGTATCAATCGTTTCCAGAAAAATATATTTCTACGTATAAATGATATAATTTGTGATAGTATTTATGCTTGTTGGTTATAATTGTAAACATCGGAAAGCAATTGGTTTACGCGGTGCGAGGCAATCGTCGAAGTAGGTGGTAACCCCTAAACTTCAGTTTAAGGAAAACTCGCGAGAAAATTCAAATTAATCTTCTACCCGCAAAGGCAAGTTTTGACAATATTTTATAAAATAGGGCACTCGAGTTTACAATTTTACGTATTTGATTAAGCTAAATCGTCACTTTTGATACTTTTATTTATATTTTACAGATTTCTCTGGTAATAAAACGAGGAACGGGAAGTATCGATGTGGCGGCTGCGAGAAAGAATTCATTTCGAAGGAAGGATTAAAATGTCATGGAAGGATTCACCCCGGAGAAGGGCTCCCGTCTTGCCCATACCGTAATCGTAAGTTCAACTATTCCAGCAATTTAAGTAAGCGCGTCCATATTCATACCGGAGAAAAACCCTTTACTCGCCATCGGTGCCAACGGAGTTTCACGCGAAAAGGAAATCTGATCCGGCATCTTCGAACTCACACGGGGGAGAAGCCTTTCGCTTGTCGAATTTTCAAACCAAGTTTTAAGCAAAAACGTCATCTGATCGAACGTCTTCGTCTTCGCATCGGGCGGAAGCCGTTCCCGTGTAATTATTGCGTACAAAAGTTCCCTTTTAAAGCCGGTTTAAATCGTCGTATTATTAAATGTCGTAATAATACGAATTTTAAATAATATTTTCTACGAAGGAACGATAAAACGAAAAGGGACGAAAATGATTGCGTTGTTCCATTTGTTTGAAAAAACATTCAATAAAATGTAAACACGCGCATTATATGTAAAAATCAGTAAATTTTGAAGTTTTATTTTATCGTAATTTCTGTATTGTATTCGAACAAAATGTTTTGTAAAATTGTTAATAAATGCAAGTTTAATTAAAATAGTAAAAATACAACGTCTTAATGGACGTTACGAACTTTCTAATTTTTCCAACCGTTATTTTTCAATCGGTCGATAGCCGTCACTGGTTTATTAAAAACTCTGACCAAGGCAATGGCGAGCTTTCGTTACGTCTCCGGTTTAGTATTTGTTGTACGACTTACTGCGGTAGAGTCCATTTGTATTAATCGCAGATAACTAGTTTTTTGTTCCAGAAACAAGCGATATCGTAATGTTGTTTAGTAACCGATCCATTGTCTTCGCTCGTTTATCGGCAGCGAAGGCCAGCGAGAAGCTGACCGCAGTAAATGTGTTGTACGGTATTGTTTACTTTATCGTAAACTGTAAAACGTCTTTGGAACCTTAACAATGGGCGAAGGTCGAATCCGTAAGAACCGAGAGAAGGTACAGGTACTAATTTTCGAAAGTTATCGTCGTTCGCGTAAAATTTTGAATTACGTGCGACGAAATGAAATCACTCGCGCGCATTAATTTGTAATTAATAAAATACAGAAATGCAGATTACACTCAAATTTAAATGATCCTAACAGAGAAATTATCCGTTACCTAAATCTAATCGTTTCGGGCTATTCGAATCCAAAGTAATTATAACCTCGTACGTGTAATGACTCTAAAATCTCGGTTTAATATCAGACTTCTTACACCGAAACAAGGAGACACGTAGACCAAATGGAAAAGAAACGTTTCTTTCCCACGTATGTACGAATGTCTTTATTGTGGAATCCATTTCGGAGCCAGTCCCTCCTCGGCCATAACACGGAGTAAATTACGGAAGAGGTAGAGGTCTGTAAGTGATAATTCTTCGAGGCCAAATGGAAGAAACACCGGTAGTGGATATAAGTTGGCGCCCGGCCGTGCGAAGTTTTCGTAGTTTCTCGTGGCTTGTAACACTTAAATAGGGACCAGTTACCCATATTATTGGAGAGCGGGCCCTTTAAATTTAGTGCCAAGCGTTTTTATTGATTGTCGCGTTGTTTGATTTCGCGAAGTATCTTCGAATGTAGACGACACTACATAAAAACGAGAAAATTACTTTGCCTGTCGGATAATTTAAACTTAACTCTCGAAGAATTATTCACGCATTAAGTCTAATTCGCAGCTTAATAATGTTTATTCTGTTTAAAGCAAAAACAAACAATGTTAACTTACATAAACACTATTAAGAAGCAAGAAAAGCGATTTTAATGATTTCGAGTTCCAAAAAAAAAAACAACATAATCGATAAGATTTTTAAACCTCTTGGCATTTGCCGGCACAAACGGGATGGGTTTTGCCAGCCCACAACGGGGGCCGACTTTTTCGTATTCGATCCGGTGCGACGCCACGAAAAGATTTAATCGAAACGAAACAATTATACTACGAGACGTACCGTACAGGTGATAGAAACACGCCGTAAACGACGAGTAAAAGTTGGAGTAAAGGTAAAATTTCTTCTTATCGCCGTCGGATCCAGAAAAACGCAAAAGCCAGGCAAACTCAAAATTAAAAATACAGTATATCAATAATTAATAAATACTTTAATTCACGCGCGGATTGAACGGAAAAGGTCCGCGATTATTGGCCGCGGCAAATGTTTTTAAACAACGCTTCGAAGTTGGAAGGCAAATTTTAATGTTTTTCCCGTCGATGGGAAGACTTAAGGCCCGGAGCCCCGTTAAATCTTCGCGATTTATTCTATACGCGAGAACGATAATTTACCGTATTATATAAAAGTCTAAGAACGTCATTTTGCCGTTTGAGCTTCGAAAGCATCCCGTGTTTACTAATCCGCGTATAGAATCCATAACCATACATTTTTCGTTAACTCGATACAAGTTCGTTTTCCATTAAAGCCAACGTCGTTTATTTGGTAATTTAGTAAAAACCAAACACTTTTAAGAACTTAACACGATTATAAAATGGTTTACCCTCTACCATCGAGAGTATTCGCCGTCTGCGAAATTGGTAGTAGCGTAACGCGTCTTTCACGTGACGGAGAACGTGGCAAATTCCATTATGGAATTATCCATCCCTATTTGACAATTTTACGTATTTTTGGCATATTTATACCCCGGCAAAAAGACGGTCTGCGGCATGAAATATTGGCTGTTCCAGGGTATTTTTTATCGTCGTTTCTCGTATATTTCCTCTTGTCCGAAGATATTTCCATCGCTTTGGTGAAATTCGAACTTCGCGGCATCCCGAAAGTTTGGAAAATCGTCGGCCAAAATGCGCGGTGTGTAGCGTGGGTTACGATTCTCATTCCTCCGCGGTATTTGTACATTTACGACAAAAATACCCGCGCCGTAATAAAGGCCGTCGAGTTCGCGGACGAAGGCGTAAAGCGCGCCGGTATACTTATTGCGGGAACTTTTTCGGATACAACTACTCCGTCCTTGGGGAAATATTCTATCTGCCATCCGCGGCATCTCTTTCGGCTCCGTCTTATTCCGTATTCTTACTTTCCCGGCCACCGAGTTATTAGGAACGTTGTCCTCGGAAATAAAACGA
Organism: Centruroides sculpturatus; assembly: GCF_000671375.1. Taxonomy (NCBI): domain Eukaryota; kingdom Metazoa; phylum Arthropoda; class Arachnida; order Scorpiones; family Buthidae; genus Centruroides; species Centruroides sculpturatus. The sequence continues at coordinate 68,408 of NW_019385048.1, forward strand.
AATTCGGTCGGAGGCGAAGCGAAGAACAAAGAGACGTTATTCCAATTATCTTCTATGTTTTACTTTATTAAATTCGTCGATAAACTACTGTATATCAAACGGGTACGGCCGTAATAATCGCGGTAATCGTTCCCGTTGCGCGCGTTTCGTATATTTAAGCGCTACTTTACGGGACGTGTACCTCAAAATCTATCGCTTTAATGTTTGCGTGTTTTTTGTCCGGAATAGGCCCGATAGGTTTATTTTTATACGCGACCACAATCCCTTCTAAGGTAAGTTTATTTTCCTCGAGATTACATTTACGATTCCTTTAATAACCCGAAATCTTTATAATTCAGACTCGCCCATTAATTTCGTGTATCTCGGACGTGTACATTGGCGGCGACGACCACAACTAGCCCTAAACGCATTGGTTCAAAAATATTCACCTACTATAGGTAAATTCACGAGACGTAATCGTGCTTTTGGCCAGCTCTCGTTTTAATTATACTTACGAATTCGATTAGGTCCACCGCGGAATGGCCCGAGTGGGAATTGGAGCCCAAGTTCCGCCAAACAAAACTCTTTTTTTGTACATTTTTCACATTATAAGAAAGCCAATTTATTCCTGGAGTAAGGAAAACCGAAACTATAAAAACCGAAGTATAAAATACACCGCGCGTACGCGGTCTTATAAAGTACAAATCTGTGTATATTGTAGACTTAATCGCGAGTTTTATTGTATTTTCTTCGTTCCCGAAACCTGAAAAATTTCGAACGGGGCCGAAATTTCGCCGCGTTTGTTTTCGGTGGCGTATTTGAGGATTATCGATTCGGCTTCTTCCGAAAGACGACGTTTAACACCCGGTTCCACCTTTTCGAAGATGGCTTTAGGTAATGCTGCAGAAAATATATCTGAAAATATAAATTATAGTGGCGTAAATACCGCGTGTTTCGATTTAGTCTTTATTAAAATAAATACAGTAGACCCCCCTATAACGCTTAGATACGTTCCACGCTAACCGAAAATTACGTTGTAGGAATGAGCCAATCGCAGCCCGATAGGTGGGAACTTTACGGACTAAGGCTGTTCGAAAGGTTTTCTTCTATAAAATTAACCGATTCTAGACTAATTCCACTCAACATTTCCAAAATACGTATAATTTTTTGGGAATAATCTGTATAAACTATGCTATAAACAAAAAATTGTAGGATTACTTACACCGTTCGACTACGCCGTTGCTTAAAGCTGGTTTTCATCGCGGAACAG
>NW_019385048.1:72246-103812 GCF_000671375.1 Centruroides sculpturatus
AACAGAAAATAAAGAAATTAAACAAATTAGACGCCAACACACACGCGCGCGCAAATTTTCCCCTTTTTTATTGACTTTTTTGAGGGGTTCGGGGGGTCTCCAAACGTATGGATTTGCAAAAAAAACTTGGAGGGTCAAATTTGACACGATTCTAATATTTTTCCGTTTTATATACGTAACGAGTTGGTAAGTAAAAAGGAGTCGGGGTGGGCGGATTTCTTGACGACTCCGACTCCACAGCCCCGGTTACAATAAACTTTTTAAAACTTTTCAAAATTCGATTCATTTAGAAATTAGATCTTTAAACCGAACGCGTTGTAAATCTATCGTAGAATAAGTAATTATCGATACATTCGTAAAAACTAATTATTGCGCCCGATTTTCCTGCGCAATTAGGGGAGTGAGTGTTCTACGTATGGTACAGTGACGTCATTACTATAACTAATAACGGTGAAATAGAGATATAAAAATCACTTTATTTGTAAAGAAAATCAAAATTTATATTTAAAAATTTACAATCTTAACCCCGACAATAAAAAATGCCGCAAAAACCGAAAAAAATGTACCTATATTTACGCGAAATATCGATAATTTTCTTCCGGAGAAATGTTTCTTGATAAAATTCATTATCTGTACGAATAAAACTTTCAATAATACATCAGTTACAATGACCGATGTTCCTTTATTACATTATTTGTAGTATGTATTATGTATTACACGTGTTTCCTACATTATAGAATAATAATGTGTATTTTTTTACGGTTTTGTACGGTATCTCTACACTCAAAATTAAGCTTTTTGCCGTTTTATAATATTTTAAGGAAAAACGACGGCCGTACCCAAAGCGTTTAGCTGGCGGAAGTAGGGGAAGAGAAGATAGAAAAACGAGAAAGGAAGGATCCCTCCGAGCGGTGTAAATAAGGTTACAATTCTCCGCGCGCTGTTTTTATCCCGCAAAGCCGCGGATCTAAAAGAAAGTCGGAATTGTAGCGTACAGTACGTGGATAAGTAGCGCGCTACGTAAAAGCCAGACAGAGTCGAGTATAATGCTTAAAACTAGAGTAAAGGCTTTAAACCGATACTAAAATAATACGGAAGCCAGCGAGCCTCTAAGAAGCGGAATAACTTAACTAGGAGAATTAGTGAATATACTTATAACTTACATTTAACTTAGCTATAATTTAATTTTAAGTTAGTTATCTTAAATCTAACTTATTACTAAACACGAATGCCGACCAGGAAACGTATGGTGGTTTTATAGCATCGACCCGCTATAATTCCGCGGTTAATAACAGTAAGAAAGAGTCGTCATAAAAACTTTTTGAGCAGCTGCATCAAAAGAGAAATATAAGAAGCGCGTAAGTGTAAACAATGCAATAAAACGTTTGATCTTTCATCGGTGTATCTCTTAGTTTTTTTATGTTTGTAATCTTTGGGCAGTACAAAGAGAGGCTTTGAATCGTATTCATTATAGTAGGCTACAATACGGTATTGATCGAATTGTAAGAATTGGTGGTCGACGTACCCGGACAGACCGAATACGAAACCGCCGCTCGTCTATTTTTCTGCATTATGACAAATCCAAACTGTTTCGACTAACGAAAAACAAAGCCTTATATAAAATAAACTGCGCCTATACGGTATTACGGAGTGTACATTGATTTCATTCTGTTTTCTTGATTCCCGAAACCTGCAAAAATTCGCAAGGGACCGAAATTTCACCGTTTTCCCGCCGCGTGGCGTATAATTGGTTCCACCCGTCTCCAAAGGCGTTGTTTTACGTCCGGTTCCATGTTTTCGAAGATGGCTTTAGGCGATACGGCGAGTAGTAAATCTACAAAGAAAGAAATACGCTGAGGAAAAATATCTTTACCCTTAATCATTATCGAGATAAATATTAAATAATTATGTTTGAATATTATTTGTGAAATTTATAATATCTTTTTAACAATGAGGTTGAAAGATTTTAAACTTAGAAATATTTTTTTTTTTTCAAATTTCTATCAAACATTTTGTAAAATAATTTTCGCTTTCGTTTTCCGTTTGTTCTTCCGTTTCTTAAAAGCATTTGGATACGTATTTTGAAATATCCTTTCGGGTAACTTATTATATTTTATTTACGTTAATACACCGCGTTGTATAATACGTATAGGGAATCATAGATCAATAAATATTACTGCCTTTATCTTATATTAATTGGCAAAGAAATAAAAGTTTAAACTGTACGTTAAATAAGTAACTACTCCGGGCACAACGTATAAATTTACATTCATAAAGTTACTAGGGTAAATACGAAGAACTCGCGAATAAAAATTATTCGTGATAGCGGATAATGAATTTATTGCGTTTCTCGTCCCGTCTTCCTCCATTGCGGTACCCAAAATAGAACCGTCTAAAAACAGAATAGTAGACAATAGTCTAGTAATACCAGGCCTTAATTCCAGGTACCTCACACCTAGAGGAAAAGTGAACGGTAAACGCGTATTAGGGCGCATCGAACGAAAGCGAGCCGACCCGATTTATTCGCGAACTCTGGCCGACAATGAAAAGTAGCCAGGACCTTGGTTAAAGCATTTAATCCGTTGGTTAACGAACCTGGCTAGTAGAAGTCCCGTGGTTTCTGCTTCGAAAAGTCTATCGCTTTCTGCCCTTCCGCATTCTTGGCAAACTGCGACTCAACGCGCGAAAGCAATACAGTAAAAGTCAGATTATAGGGTGAGTTCTGCAGAATTTCCCGTTCGAAGTTCTCGAGCCCGTTGCTGGTCGTATCTTTAGTTCGCTGTCTAGCATTATCATTCGAGACGGCAAGAATTGCCCGTATTCTTCGTTGCGAGAAGCCGGGGATCAAAAGGGAGTCGACCTCTTATCGGCACGGATCGGTGAGGTCGCGGGATGGCTTTAAGTTAGTACGTCGTTGGGATAACGTTAGGCTAAATAGCTTACGGGTAGACAACGTCCTGGGTTCGGACTACAATTTCAATATTCAAACAAATATCTAATTCTAAGACTATCGAGTTGTAATTTCCTAACTCTTCGACCGAGAGTTTACATTAATCTACTAAATATAATCTACGTCCTCGGATCCTCAAATACGCGACAGTCCGTCAGACGATCGTAGATCTAGTCCGGGTCTCGTCTGCGTTCCTCGGGAGGCGAAGGTTGGTGGATGAGACTAAGTTCCTGTCCTTTAAAATGTCATTTTGTTCACAAGGGCGTTGGCGCCCGGTGTAGGGTATCCACCCTCTCGTTTTACTCGGTCGTCCGCCCGTTTCTAAAAGTGCGATCCCTTATATTTTAGACTTTTCATCCAATAGCGAGTTTGGATTTCGATCGTCCGACGACGAGTCGTTCTAGCGAGAGAGCGTGTCATCAGACGCGATAACGTCTCTCCTAGGAAGTGGACGGTCGAAAAAGAAAGTCGTATTTCCTGGTTCTCGCCGGCTTTTTCCAACAAGTGAAAAGGTGTAAAATTTTAACAACAAAATATTACATGTAAATTTCGACTTATAAGAAAAAATTTTTCCTCCGTTCGGATCCTCGCACCATTGCCGCGCGGAACCATCTGGAGGGTTTTCTCCGCAGTCGCCGTACGTCTTTCACGCGTTTGAAGAATCGAAGCCACAGTTTTCCCTCCAAAGTAGCGGTGCGGGAGGCGGACTTTGTTACGCGTAAACCATAAAACTACTAAGAGCGGGGAATGGCCGGACACCAAAAACAACCGGACAAATGCCTCGATGCCGGCGGTTAGTACTTTTAAGCCTCGGATGACAGTTTGCATATAAATTACGTTGGTATACTTTCATTTTACTGAAACGAATCTTAAACGCGCGCTATAACAATAACATTATCGTGACATTGTTTTTAGTAGATCGGGCTGGAATTTAGTTGGGAATAACGCATCGTATGAAAGAAGTTTAATATTTATATTATAATAATAACGATAGAAATTAACGGTAGCCATGTTACGCAAATATAGTTACGTTATTAATCACGAAATATTTCTAATCTATTTAATGTCAAAAACTATAAAAGGTAATTCCGTAAGAGCGTATTAAACGTAAATTGAAAAATATTTAAAACGGATGAAAAACGTACCCAAAAATTGCTTTTTATCAGAAAACGGCACATCTAAAACATCGCATTTACTTTTGGTCACTCTCGAGCCAAACCGGAAAACGTAATTTTTAAATTCCGATTCGACGTCCTTCCAATCGTCGGTGGGCGGAATCGTGTCCAGCATATCTTCGGTCTGAAACCGATGGCAGTTTTTAATTCTACCCGACATTAATTTTGCGGAAAGAATATTAATGGGCTACCTTTATGTACTCGGTCCACTCTCGGTCGGTACTCGGCTCTCGTCTGACGGAATACGAAGGTTGTTTGGTAATAAGAACGAAGAAAAAATGTCCTCCGGGCTTCAGAAGCGAAGAAACGACAGAAAATAAGTTTTCCAGATCATTTATAAAATGGAAGACGTAGAAAGACACGACTTTATCGTATTTTTCAATTTCTGTCGATTCCAGTCTAGAAATTATAAATCGCGAAATCCGAGTTTAATTAATACTTTAATTACGCGTATCGGTTTATTCGGTTATCGATATTAGAGAAGTTGCGGCCGACGTTTTCAACGCGAAGACGTGTACGTCGGACGTTCGGCGCCGCTTTCCTGTAAGCCTAGAAGTTTGGCAACGGTGTTTGGGACGTCGAGCATGATTCCACTGACTATCCAAACACCATTGTCAAACTTCTAGGCTTACAGGAAAGCGGCGCCGAACGTCCGACGTACACGTCTTCGCGTTGAAAACGTCGGCCGCAACTTCTCTAATATCGATAACCGAATAAACCGATACGCGTAATTAAAGTATTAATTAAACTCGGATTTCGCGATTTATAATTTCTAGACTGGAATCGACAGAAATTGAAAAATACGATAAAGTCGTGTCTTTCTACGTCTTCCATTTTATAAATGATCTGGAAAACTTATTTTCTGTCGTTTCTTCGCTTCTGAAGCCCGGAGGACATTTTTTCTTCGTTCTTATTACCAAACAACCTTGGTATTCCGTCAGACGAGAGCCGAGTACCGACCGAGAGTGGACCGAGTACATAAAGGTAGCCCATTAATATTCTTTCCGCAAAATTAATGCCGGGTAGAATTAAAAACTGCCATCGGTTTCAGACCGAAGATATGCTGGACACGATTCCGCCCACCGACGATTGGAAGGACGTCGAATCGGAATTTAAAAATTACGTTTTCCGGTTTGGCTCGAGAGTGACCAAAAGTAAATGCGATGTTTTAGATGTGCCGTTTTCTGATAAAAAGCAATTTTTGGGTACGTTTTTCATCCGTTTTAAATATTTTTCAATTTACGTTTAATACGCTCTTACGGAATTACCTTTTATAGTTTTTGACATTAAATAGATTAGAAATATTTCGTGATTAATAACGTAACTATATTTGCGTAACATGGCTACCGTTAATTTCTATCGTTATTATTATAATATAAATATTAAACTTCTTTCATACGATGCGTTATTCCCAACTAAATTCCAGCCCGATCTACTAAAAACAATGTCACGATAATGTTATTGTTATAGCGCGCGTTTAAGATTCGTTTCAGTAAAATGAAAGTATACCAACGTAATTTATATGCAAACTGTCATCCGAGGCTTAAAAGTACTAACCGCCGGCATCGAGGCATTTGTCCGGTTGTTTTTGGTGTCCGGCCATTCCCCGCTCTTAGTAGTTTTATGGTTTACGCGTAACAAAGTCCGCCTCCCGCACCGCTACTTTGGAGGGAAAACTGTGGCTTCGATTCTTCAAACGCGTGAAAGACGTACGGCGACTGCGGAGAAAACCCTCCAGATGGTTCCGCGCGGCAATGGTGCGAGGATCCGAACGGAGGAAAAATTTTTTCTTATAAGTCGAAATTTACATGTAATATTTTGTTGTTAAAATTTTACACCTTTTCACTTGTTGGAAAAAGCCGGCGAGAACCAGGAAATACGACTTTCTTTTTCGACCGTCCACTTCCTAGGAGAGACGTTATCGCGTCTGATGACACGCTCTCTCGCTAGAACGACTCGTCGTCGGACGATCGAAATCCAAACTCGCTATTGGATGAAAAGTCTAAAATATAAGGGATCGCACTTTTAGAAACGGGCGGACGACCGAGTAAAACGAGAGGGTGGATACCCTACACCGGGCGACAACGCCCTTGTGAACAAAATGACATTTTAAAGGACAGGAACTTAGTCTCATCCACCAACCTTCGCCTCCCGAGGAACGCAGACGAGACCCGGACTAGATCTACGATCGTCTGACGGACTGTCGCGTATTTGAGGATCCGAGGACGTAGATTATATTTAGTAGATTAATGTAAACTCTCGGTCGAAGAGTTAGGAAATTACAACTCGATAGTTTTAGAATTAGATATTTGTTTGAATATTGAAATTGTAGTCCGAACCCAGGACGTTGTCTACCCGTAAGCTATTTAGCCTAACGTTATCCCAACGTACTAACTTAAAGCCATCCCGCGACCTCACCGATCCGTGCCGATAAGAGGTCGACTTCCTTTTGATCCCCGGCTTCTCGCAACGAAGAATACGGGCAATTCTTGCCGTCTCGAATGATAATGCTAGACAGCGAACTAAAGATACGACCAGCAACGGGCTCGAGAACTTCGAACGGGAAATTCTGCAGAACTCACCCTATAATCTGACTTTTACTGTATTGCTTTCGCGCGTTGAGTCGCAGTTTGCCAAGAATGCGGAAGGGCAGAAAGCGATAGACTTTTCGAAGCAGAAACCACGGGACTTCTACTAGCCAGGTTCGTTAACCAACGGATTAAATGCTTTAACCAAGGTCCTGGCTACTTTTCATTGTCGGCCAGAGTTCGCGAATAAATCGGGTCGGCTCGCTTTCGTTCGATGCGCCCTAATACGCGTTTACCGTTCACTTTTCCTCTAGGTGTGAGGTACCTGGAATTAAGGCCTGGTATTACTAGACTATTGTCTACTATTCTGTTTTTAGACGGTTCTATTTTGGGTACCGAAATGGAGGAAGACGGGACGAGAAACGCAATAAATTCATTATCCGCTATCACGAATAATTTTTATTCGCGAGTTCTTCGTATTTACCCTAGTAACTTTATGAATGTAAATTTATACGTTGTGCCCGGAGTAGTTACTTATTTAACGTACAGTTTAAACTTTTATTTCTTTGCCAATTAATATAAGATAAAGGCAGTAATATTTATTGATCTATGATTCCCTATACGTATTATACAACGCGGTGTATTAACGTAAATAAAATATAATAAGTTACCCGAAAGGATATTTCAAAATACGTATCCAAATGCTTTTAAGAAACGGAAGAACAAACGGAAAACGAAAGCGAAAATTATTTTACAAAATGTTTGATAGAAATTTGAAAAAAAAAAAAATATTTCTAAGTTTAAAATCTTTCAACCTCATTGTTAAAAAGATATTATAAATTTCAAAAATAATGATTAAGGGTAAAGATATTTCTCCTCAGCGTATTTCTTTCTTTGTAGATTTACTACTCGCCGTATCGCCTAAAGCCATCTTCGAAAACATGGAACCGGACGTAAAACAACGCCTTTGGAGACGGGCGGAACCAATTATTCTCAAATACGCCACGCGGCGGGAAAACGGTGAAATTTCGGTCCCTTGCGAATTTTTGCAGGTTTCGGGAATCAAGAAAACAGAATGAAATCAATGTACACTCCGTAATACCGTATAGGCGCAGTTTATTTTATATAAGGCTTTGTTTTTCGTTAGTCGAAACAGTTTGGATTTGTCATAATGCAGAAAAATAGACGAGCGGCGGTTTCGTATTCGGTCTGTCCGGGTACGTCGACCACCAATTCTTACAATTCGATCAATACCGTATTGTAGCCTACTATAATGAATACGATTCAAAGCCTCTCTTTGTACTGCCCAAAGATTACAAACATAAAAAAACTAAGAGATACACCGATGAAAGATCAAACGTTTTATTGCATTGTTTACACTTACGCGCTTCTTATATTTCTCTTTTGATGCAGCTGCTCAAAAAGTTTTTATGACGACTCTTTCTTACTGTTATTAACCGCGGAGTTATAGCGGGTCGATGCTATAAAACCACCATACGTTTCCTGGTCGGCATTCGTGTTTAGTAATAAGTTAGATTTAAGATAACTAACTTAAAATTAAATTATAGCTAAGTTAAATGTAAGTTATAAGTATATTCACTAATTCTCCTAGTTAAGTTATTCCGCTTCTTAGAGGCTCGCTGGCTTCCGTATTATTTTAGTATCGGTTTAAAGCCTTTACTCTAGTTTTAAGCATTATACTCGACTCTGTCTGGCTTTTACGTAGCGCGCTACTTATCCACGTACTGTACGCTACAATTCCGACTTTCTTTTAGATCCGCGGCTTTGCGGGATAAAAACAGCGCGCGGAGAATTGTAACCTTATTTACACCGCTCGGAGGGATCCTTCCTTTCTCGTTTTTCTATCTTCTCTTCCCCTACTTCCGCCAGCTAAACGCTTTGGGTACGGCCGTCGTTTTTCCTTAAAATATTATAAAACGGCAAAAAGCTTAATTTTGAGTGTAGAGATACCGTACAAAACCGTAAAAAAATACACATTATTATTCTATAATGTAGGAAACACGTGTAATACATAATACATACTACAAATAATGTAATAAAGGAACATCGGTCATTGTAACTGATGTATTATTGAAAGTTTTATTCGTACAGATAATGAATTTTATCAAGAAACATTTCTCCGGAAGAAAATTATCGATATTTCGCGTAAATATAGGTACATTTTTTTCGGTTTTTGCGGCATTTTTTATTGTCGGGGTTAAGATTGTAAATTTTTAAATATAAATTTTGATTTTCTTTACAAATAAAGTGATTTTTATATCTCTATTTCACCGTTATTAGTTATAGTAATGACGTCACTGTACCATACGTAGAACACTCACTCCCCTAATTGCGCAGGAAAATCGGGCGCAATAATTAGTTTTTACGAATGTATCGATAATTACTTATTCTACGATAGATTTACAACGCGTTCGGTTTAAAGATCTAATTTCTAAATGAATCGAATTTTGAAAAGTTTTAAAAAGTTTATTGTAACCGGGGCTGTGGAGTCGGAGTCGTCAAGAAATCCGCCCACCCCGACTCCTTTTTACTTACCAACTCGTTACGTATATAAAACGGAAAAATATTAGAATCGTGTCAAATTTGACCCTCCAAGTTTTTTTTGCAAATCCATACGTTTGGAGACCCCCCGAACCCCTCAAAAAAGTCAATAAAAAAGGGGAAAATTTGCGCGCGCGTGTGTGTTGGCGTCTAATTTGTTTAATTTCTTTATTTTCTGTTTTGAGATATTGTTTAATATCTCGGAACGGGTAAAGTTTAAGAAACGAAATGTGGCGCTGCAGCTCGCGTATAAAGGGGCGTTAATACTATTAAATTTTGGTTCTTAATTAAAGGTCGACGGGGTGAAGACATAAAAGTAATCGTGTGTCGTATCTCTTAATTTAATGAATATTTTACTCGTTATTAGCGTTCAAAATTTAAAAAAATAAAATAAAATCTTTACCCTCGTCTTTACTCTCAAAGTAAGCTTTTTTGCCATTTTATAACAGTACGGTAAAACCCGTTAAGATGTTCTCGCCTAAGATGTTAGAACGTATATGGGGACACAATTTAGTTCGACCGCTTTGACTTAAATAACTAACTCCCGCGTTAAACCATCCGACTCCGATTCTGACCACAGAAATTATTAGGCTTCAAACGGGGTGAACGAAATCATGCTCCCCCACACAGTCTAACATCCACATGTGAGGACCCGAACAGGGGTCGATTGAGAGGTCCGAATGAGGGGTATCGATCGAAAATAAAGAGCTCCTTTTCAGACGCTAAGGAAACGGATTAGGTGTCTCGAATGAACAATGCAATTGTTTTTTTTTCGTAAATTTGTTAAACAATGGAAACGGATAAATTCGAAGAAAACGCGACGAGAGAGAGGAATCATATTCAGTCGCAACGTTGACCTCTCCCGCGCCCTTCATTAGGTTTCGAATGGTCACCAGGTGACTATGAGAGACCAATGGAGAGGCGACGACGGTTAAGAAATCTATAAAACCGTGCGACTCAAGGGACAAAGGTTCTTGATTCTTAGTTCTTGGTGCTCCTCTCCAGGATTTTTGTGATCCTACTTATCAACAGCGACCGATTCGTCAACTCCTGTGACTTACTGTCGCTCTCCCGCGACGTCGTGATTTGCACGGATTTGCCTTTCACCGGAGACTTTCGCCGAAGCTGTGCCGCACGCCCCGGGGCCGTCGATATCAACGTACGACATCGAAGGACCAAACGGAGAAAGTCGGACCCTTGAAGGAACTTTTAATTTGTTCCCCGAGCTGTGTTACGTTGAAAATTTGAAGAACGTTGTAAGAATCTTTTGTTATATAATAAACGGGTTAAAAATGGTAAACCTGTCTCAGAAAGTCATTCTGCGCCCACACGACAGAAAGAACCGCTCGGCTGTCGAAAAACCCTCACCCTAATCGGCTGACCTCACACACACATAGAAAAAAACCTCGAATCTTTCGTATATCTCGAAATTTCCAGGTGTCCCGAGTCCAGAAATGTAAAAATTTGGAAGGGGTCATTTTTTGACCGAGCGCTACGCTTTTCCTCTGTTATATAAGGTACTTTTCCTAAATATGTCGAAAGCTCTGATCAACCGCTTAGTCTACTTGTAACGAGTGACAGCGGTACGATAACGTATACATTATTTCACACGTGNTACGTTATAGGAATTGTCGTTATAGGAACGTACGTTATAGGGGGGTCGACTGTATTAAGGGAAACTATTTTATTTGAAGTTTAAAACTATTTACAAAAAATTAATGTAAACGGTCGTCATACAAAACGTACGACTCCCGTTTACGTTCGCTTAACCTTCCGTATTCGCATTAGTACCAGTGAAAATGAACATGGCAAAGTTATGGAGTAACAGAGAGTACGCGAGAGAATATAGGTTCGAGTTAAAACGTCGACACTTTCGATTTAACGAGATGGCGTTTGGGGAAAAACCCTACGGGGTCTGTAGACAGTTACGCGTTAACGTAGTTCGATTTAGAAAGGTTTTAATATAACGTATCAAATCGGTAGGCGAGATCTCAAATATAGATAATTTATAAAGATACAGTCAAATAACAAACACAAAGTATGGCGAAAGACTCGCCTACAAATGCGAAAAACACAAATTTAGTGCGTGTCGACCCGTCACGTTACGACAAAAATGTAACTACGGTATATAAATACATTTTACTATAAAGGCACGTATAAATATCAGACTTTAATTATACTTAAAATTTAAATCACACTAGAGAAAGAGTCGATAGTAAACGAACGCCAAACCAACGTAACAATCTTTATTACGTAGTTTTTTTATTAGGCACGGCTCGAATTTCCTCTAGAATAACGCATCGTGTCTATACGAAATGTGTTTTATATTTATTTAATAATAATAGAAATTAATATCGATAAGCCTCCGAAAATGTAATACGTTAGGTTCTTTTTTTTTAACTGTGGGCACTAAGAGGGCCTCTTTTCGCCAGCCCATTATGGGTTCGGCCAGGCCCACAATGGAGCTGTCGGGTGGTGAGGGACGGGGCCCACCCCCAGAAAAATTCCAGGGGATTTTTCGACCCGTTCGGATTGGATCCCGGGTCACCCAGAGCGGTAGGTTGCCACCTCGACCGCTGGGCCATCCGGCCTTAATACGTTAGGTTAGCTGGCGTTAAGTTATTAATGGCCGAGGTATTTCGAAATTATTTTACGTTAATAACTTAAAAAGCTAATGCGATAAAATTAAGAAATATTTAAAATAAAATGAAAAATTTACCCAAGAAATGTTTTTTATGGGAAAATGGCACATCCAATACTTCGAGTTTACTTTTTGTCACTGTCAAATCGAACCGGGACACGTAATCTTCGAATTGCGATTCTACGTGGTTCCAGTCGTCGGCCGATGCGGTCGTCGCGAGTATATCTTCGGGCTGAAAGAAATTGTAATTTTTAACTTTCGTCCAGGCGAGTTTTACACGGAAAATATTCAATTTAATAATCGACCTTTACGTACTCGGTCCATTGCTCGTTGGAACTCAGATCCCGCATAATCGAGAATAAAGGGAATTTCGTAAGAAAAATGAAGAAGAAATATCCTCCGGGCTTCAAAATCGAAGAAATGACGGAAAACAATTTCTGGTAATCGTTTATGAAATGGAAGACGTAAATGGATATAACTTTATCGTAATTTCCAATTTCTTGTAAATCGGGACTAAAAATTACAAATTTACGAATTACAATTTATATTTTATGATAAAAACTAGCTGCGAGGACCCGCTTGGCTGGGCAAAAAGTAACGATAGCGAAGATTAAGATAATTACATTATAGCCAATCTTACCCGTTTTCACACAATGCAAGAATTAAGTCCCCCCCGTTTCCAGACGGAACGTCTCCCGTTCACGTCCAGTCAAACGAACTATTTTCAATTTAATCAATTTTCTGGAACGTTTACAATCGTTCTATAATCGAACAAATTCGAATTTAAAACGGTTCGAACATTTTTAAAATCGAAATAGAAAATCTTCGAAGTCAACCACTTTAAACCCCCCTATCTCCCGCACCCTTATGGCTATCGAGACGCAACCACCATAGTGCACGAATGGAGACTCGGGGCCACTACCACATACAAACACCATTCACGTGCGATGCGTAGTAGTTTTGGCTAAAAAGTGAAATATAGGGACACACACGTCCATTTATATATATATATAGATAATGTTTACAACATAATTATTATCGATGAGCTTTTACGCAATATTCTATGTTCTTTCGTTTATTCTCTACTTGTATTGAAAAGCGCCACTTCTTACAGGGAGGTCTTTTTAAGGGAAACTGGTCCCTATTTAGGCGTTACGGACGTGGAGAAAACCCGGAAAACTCCACGTGGCCAGCCAGTACGAGCCGGGCACGAACCCAAGACCGAACTCCCAGTGTTCGGGGTACGAAGACCGCTCGGCCACCGAATCTGACCGAATCTGACCGAGATGGCGCATTTCGTTGTAATTAAAAATTAGTTTTCAATGATGGATAGAAACGCAAACCACTAAGTATCTCGATCTGTAATTAATTATGTACCGTAACGCTTATTAATCGTTGCATTTAGATGGCGCGCCTACAAAGTAAAACAATATTCGCACCACTTACCTTTGAAGGATATCTCGAGTCTTATATTCTATTTTCTCGTGAAAATACGTCTGGCTGGCGTACTCGATGTAATTTGGTATTACGTCGATGGCAACGATTTTCTTTAATTTCCGGCATTTCGGCAAGAGAACGTTCTTGGTGGTTCTTCCGGGACCGCATCCGATATCCAAAATAATATCCTCGTCCGACCATTTCATGGACGGAAGATGTAAATCTAGAGACGAATCCGCGTAGGAAATTAACGATTTCGGGCATAATTTTTCAAAAACTTCGGCTTTTCCTTCCATTTTGTCTACAATTAAAAGTAAATATTTATTTTCGCCGACTCGAAAAGAGAGGGGGCGAAGAAGGAACGAGGGAATATTCTACAAAATGCCGACCGTAAGCCGTGGCAAAGAACCAGATTAGGTTAGGTTATAATATCGAAAGTTTACTAAACGTCGACATTTTCTACCCGCTTTACGTTGGGGTGCGCTTTGTCGATTCCCTATAAATCCTCGTATTTTTCCCCAAACTCGGGGGAATTTTGGTTACGTCGTTCGTTCCGATGGAAAATTTAGTAAGGTATAGAAATATAAACTACCCTATTAGCTTTAAAAAATTTTATCGATTTCGACTGGGCCAGGCGACTTATACCGGCGCGGTCGGTACTTTAAGTTTCACTTTTAAAATAATGTGGCAAACGGCGTAATATTAAAATTACTTTATTAAATTTAAAATATAAACTTTAAATTAAAAAATAGCCGCATGTACGCAATTAAATGCACTAAATAATAAATCGAACCGGGAAAATAAAAAGTAACGCGCTTAAGTAGCGTATAACAAAATAAAATGTAAAGCATTTTTCTGTACCTTTTGCCAGAAGCGGCGATGTCCCGTGTCTTAATTAATGTCACTCCGCGGCCGCTGGTTTCTCCTAAATAATCCTCTGGGAGACGATTTCGCCAGCCAATCGCATCCGCGATACGAGGAGTTTCTTACGTTTCCACGAAAACGCGCAATCTCCCGGAATGCCCACGTTGCGTAATTTCCTTTTTCGTCCTTTCCTCGTTCTTAAAATAAAATTTTCTGTGTGTTTAAAACGACCATAAGGTGTAAAATTTTTGCAAAATTAATATAGGTTAAATCTGAAAAAATAAAAATGTCTTCAATTCTTGGCGTTTTCTAGTCATTTTTATATTATATCCGCGTAAAGTCCGAGCCCCAAACTAACCGAACCCTGGTTTATGTAACGCGCCCGTAGAAAATATATCCGGGCTGTGGAAAGAAACCAAGACGTTAAAAATGTATGAAAGTAATTTAGTTCACTCTTTCAATTTATAAAGCGTTAATATAAGGATATAGGGCGAATCTTCGACGTGGCGTAAACCCGGTAATCGCTTATTTTACGATGGTATAACTTGTCTACTTTACTAATTCTTTTTCTAAGGTATCGCGAAAACCATGGTACAAAACAGCGCGCGAGATTGCGGAACTAAATTATTCCGCCACACCCGAATTTCTTTGTTACTCTATTCTTATTCGATAAGTTTCCTTCTACCGTGTTATCGCGTCGTTATTTTCTACGCTTATCCTCGGTTAACACCCTCTCCGGCTCCGATAGATTCCGATCGATACGATAAACTCGAAAATTAAATTCATCTCGTCGACTTACGACGAAATAATTTTTTTGAATTTAATGCCAAAATCAAAATACGTATGGAAGGAAACTTTCGATTAATAAGCGATAACAATCGGAGTCTTTTTCGTCCTCGAGAGACCGCGCGAATATTAACAATCGACGTCGGCGAGGGAATAGAAAGACTGGGTTAAGTTCTTCTATAAAAGAGACGTAAGCCGTTCCGACAGACGGAACCGTTACTGGAGAAGTTCCGGAATCGGTTGCGGACGTAGTACAAATACCCAGTGGGTGGAAAGTAACTAGGCATTAAGAAATCGCTATAACTTTTACATTTCGAATGAAAATATGACGAAAATGTTTCACCCGTAATACATTCTATATATTTTTTTCGTAATACACACCAGCGAACCGTTCTTATTTAATAAAAACTTTCGATTCTATTCTATTATTAAACAACCCATTATCGGGTACTATGGTAAAAACTATTTATCAAAACCGAATGTCGACGATCGAACGACGAACGTCTCTGTATCGAGGAGAATCGTTTCGTCACACGCACGAAAACGCCATAACAGAAAACGAAACGACATTTCGAAATACGAGAATTCCCGTAAGGAAAACGCGCGAATAGTTTTACACGTTTCTGCTTTTCGTCAACGACCGAAGCTGTAAGAAAAGAGAAAAATCTCTTTTAATATCGCCCAGCCATTTTTAATTAAAATTTGTTTAGGTAATTTAGAATTTAGAATTACGCATTCCTTTTTTACAAATGTTATACGAAACGAGCAAATTCTAACCTTCGACGTTTATACGTTCGTTTATCAAACGCTATTTATATTTGGCGTAGAAAGATAAGTTTGCGCATTGACTTGGTCTCGAATGGATAACGATATCGCTTACGTCGTCGTCGTTATCGCTCGTCTCCGTATTAATTGATGCGGGACGGAGGAAGAGTTAAAGGAGAGAAGATTTCCGATTTGGACTTACGACGGCCGAAATTGCCCGATCTCCGTTTCGAGGTAAGGATTAAATTCTAGCGAAACGTTCCTACAACTTCGATAATGCAAACGTTCGTTTATAAACTAAACTTTTTTCGGCTGGTAAATTCTCATTCGTTTCGATTATAAAAACTAAAGTTTACGCTATTTCCGACATTTAAATAAATTTTCAAAAGTGGTTTAATTAAAGAATTTTACGTATTTTGTTAAGTAACCGGTGCCCGGAACTAAGAACGTTTAAGGAATTAATGGCGAAAAGCGGGTTGGAGTAGCCGCGGAATCGCCTTACTTCGTAATACTTTAACTTAGAAACGTCTATCTTTCGCCACCATTTTCGATAAAGTAGAAATAAAAAGAAATACTCCAATGACTTTATAAACGAATTCTTATTTTTAAAATAGTGAAAATAAATTGTTTTTAAGTAATAAATATCGATATAACTGGACTTATATAAGAGACATTGTTATATAATTGACTTACACAACTGCCGATAAACGTTCCAACGTCCAATTCTCTAGAAATTGCCACGGATTAAACCTTTACTCGTTGTCGAATAAAGTTCGCCAGTTACATAAAACCCGTATAACCGAGTGTGGATTTCGATCATCATCAAATCTAAATAAAAAAATATCGTCGTAGCGCATCGGTCGTTTAAAAAATAATTCTATTGATTCGAAGGTTCGTTTTATTTCGTATTTTTCCCCATTCTCGTAGCAAAGTTTTTTAAATCTATTGTATAAAACGCTTTTTGTCCAAAATTTCTGAATTTTTGCGGGGAGGTTTGTTTATTAGGGAATCGACGCCATTAAATTTTAATAGTTAATGGTCGAAGGGGTGGGAAAGTAAAGGGAATTGCGTCGTTTCTCGAGTAGGGTGGGATTTAATGACCAGTTTGCTCGTTATTAGCATTTACATCTTTTCGCGTAAAACCCATTCCTCTCCTTAAAATTAAGCGTTTTGACATTTTATAACGGTTAAAAATGTAAAGTTTTTAAAAATAAAATATGATTCCGCGAAAGTTAAGCGACTCGTTACTGGATTTTTTGTTCCGTTACTCGGCAGTGGCGGTTTAATACTTAAGAATAGACAAGTTTCCACGCATAATCGAACGTTGGTATATTTTTAGTCAATTTTAACACTATTTTGAGTAAGATTTGTAACGGGGGAAAAATGATAATAAATAAAATATTTCGCGATTTAACGTTATTTATTTTTATCTCGTAGCGAATTAGACCGGTGGAACATCCTTCGAGTTACGGTGGAGAAAGCCGGGAATATTTTACCAGCGATTTGTCCGTACCTTACTTTCTGGTGGCGTCATTACCAGCCTAGACGAATTCTTATCGTCGTAATTAGGAAGGCCCTCGGAACACCCAACAATATAATTAATTCTTTTCTCATTTCGTGCATTTTAGTAAACAAAATGTCCAAATTTATCCTATTAATTTAATGTATCTAAAGGAATTTTTGACGGGTGAAAAAATTCTAAAATTTTAATTACTTTTACAGTTTCTTACCATCCCGCGTTCGAAAGTATTTTTCTATTTAAAACTTAAAATCCCTTTTCGTACAGATACGAATTCCTAATGGCAAGTTATTGTCGCGTGAGAGTGTATTTATAATATTTGTTTTACCGAATATGCCGTCGACCCTTTTTTACTCGTTTACCCGATAAGGATAGTTATTTTTTTTATTCCAGATAATATGGAAGGAACGGCCGAAGAGTACGAAAAATCCTGCCCCGAAATACTCTCTCGCTACGCCGCTTCTTCTGTAGATTTACATTTTCCGGCCATGAAATGGTCCGAGGAGGATGTCATTTTGGATATCGGATGCGGTCCCGGAAGAACCACCAGGAATATTCTCTTACCGAAATGTCCGAAAGTAAAGAAAATCGTGGCCGTAGACATAAATCCCGGTTACGTCGAGTATGCCAGGAAAACATATTTCCACGAAAAAATAGAGTTTAGGATGCGGAACGTCTTCGAAAGGTAACGAAATCGAGTATCGTTACTTTCATTTCCGAACGAACTCGATTAGAACAATAGAGAGGTTGCGGCCGACGTTTTCAACGCGAAAACGTGTACGTCGGACGTTCGGCGCCGCTTTCCTGTAAACCTAGAAGTTTGGCAACGGTGTTTGGGACGTCGAGCATGATTCCACTGACTATCCAAACACCATTGTCAAACTTCTAGGCTTACAGGAAAGCGGCGCCGAACGTCCGACGTACACGTCTTCGCGTTGAAAACGTCGGCCGCAACTTCTCTAATATCGATAACCGAATAAACCGATACGCGTAATTAAAGTATTAATTAAACTCGGATTTCGCGATTTATAATTTCTAGACTGGAATCGACAGAAATTGAAAAATACGATAAAGTCGTGTCTTTCTACGTCTTCCATTTTATAAATGATCTGGAAAACTTATTTTCTGTCGTTTCTTCGCTTCTGAAGCCCGGAGGACATTTTTTCTTCGTTCTTATTACCAAACAACCTTCGTATTCCGTCAGACGAGAGCCGAGTACCGACCGAGAGTGGACCGAGTACATAAAGGTAGCCCATTAATATTCTTTCCGCAAAATTAATGTCGGGTAGAATTAAAAACTGCCATCGGTTTCAGACCGAAGATATGCTGGACACGATTCCGCCCACCGACGATTGGAAGGACGTCGAATCGGAATTTAAAAATTACGTTTTCCGGTTTGGCTCGAGAGTGACCAAAAGTAAATGCGATGTTTTAGATGTGCCGTTTTCTGATAAAAAGCAATTTTTGGGTACGTTTTTCATCCGTTTTAAATATTTTTCAATTTACGTTTAATACGCTCTTACGGAATTACCTTTTATAGTTTTTGACATTAAATAGATTAGAAATATTTCGTGATTAATAACGTAACTATATTTGCGTAACATGGCTACCGTTAATTTCTATCGTTATTATTATAATATAAATATTAAACTTCTTTCATACGATGCGTTATTCCCAACTAAATTCCAGCCCGATCTACTAAAAACAATGTCACGATAATGTTATTGTTATAGCGCGCGTTTAAGATTCGTTTCAGTAAAATGAAAGTATACCAACGTAATTTATATGCAAACTGTCATCCGAGGCTTAAAAGTACTAACCGCCGGCATCGAGGCATTTGTCCGGTTGTTTTTGGTGTCCGGCCATTCCCCGCTCTTAGTAGTTTTATGGTTTACGCGTAACAAAGTCCGCCTCCCGCACCGCTACTTTGGAGGGAAAACTGTGGCTTCGATTCTTCAAACGCGTGAAAGACGTACGGCGACTGCGGAGAAAACCCTCCAGATGGTTCCGCGCGGCAATGGTGCGAGGATCCGAACGGAGGAAAAATTTTTTCTTATAAGTCGAAATTTACATGTAATATTTTGTTGTTAAAATTTTACACCTTTTCACTTGTTGGAAAAAGCCGGCGAGAACCAGGAAATACGACTTTCTTTTTCGACCGTCCACTTCCTAGGAGAGACGTTATCGCGTCTGATGACACGCTCTCTCGCTAGAACGACTCGTCGTCGGACGATCGAAATCCAAACTCGCTATTGGATGAAAAGTCTAAAATATAAGGGATCGCACTTTTAGAAACGGGCGGACGACCGAGTAAAACGAGAGGGTGGATACCCTACACCGGGCGACAACGCCCTTGTGAACAAAATGACATTTTAAAGGACAGGAACTTAGTCTCATCCACCAACCTTCGCCTCCCGAGGAACGCAGACGAGACCCGGACTAGATCTACGATCGTCTGACGGACCGTCGCGTATTTGAGGATCCGAGGACGTAGATTATATTTAGTAGATTAATGTAAACTCTCGGTCGAAGAGT
The DNA here is from genome assembly GCF_000671375.1 of Centruroides sculpturatus. Lineage (NCBI taxonomy): Eukaryota > Metazoa > Arthropoda > Arachnida > Scorpiones > Buthidae > Centruroides > Centruroides sculpturatus. The sequence continues at coordinate 92,009 of NW_019385048.1, forward strand.
TAGGAAATTACAACTCGATAGTCTTAGAATTAGATATTTGTTTGAATATTGAAATTGTAGTCCGAACCCAGGACGTTGTCTACCCGTAAGCTATTTAGCCTAACGTTATCCCAACGTACTAACTTAAAGCCATCCCGCGACCTCACCGATCCGTGCCGATAAGAGGTCGACTCCCTTTTGATCCCCGGCTTCTCGCAACGAAGAATACGGGCAATTCTTGCCGTCTCGAATGATAATGCTAGACAGCGAACTAAAGATACGACCAGCAACGGGCTCGAGAACTTCGAACGGGAAATTCTGCAGAACTCACCCTATAATCTGACTTTTACTGTATTGCTTTCGCGCGTTGAGTCGCAGTTTGCCAAGAATGCGGAAGGGCAGAAAGCGATAGACTTTTCGAAGCAGAAACCACGGGACTTCTACTAGCCAGGTTCGTTAACCAACGGATTAAATGCTTTAACCAAGGTCCTGGCTACTTTTCATTGTCGGCCAGAGTTCGCGAATAAATCGGGTCGGCTCGCTTTCGTTCGATGCGCCCTAATACGCGTTTACCGTTCACTTTTCCTCTAGGTGTGAGGTACCTGGAATTAAGGCCTGATATTACTAGACTATTGTCTACTATTCTGTTTTTAGACGGTTCTATTTTGGGTACCGCAATGGAGGAAGACGGGACGAGAAACGCAATAAATTCATTATCCGCTATCACGAATAATTTTTATTCGCGAGTTCTTCGTATTTACCCTAGTAACTTTATGACTGTAAATTTATACGTTGTGCCCGGAGTAGTTACTTATTTAACGTACAGTTTAAAGTTTTATTTCTTTGCCAATCGATATACGATAAAGCCAGTAATATTTACTGATGTATGATTCCCTATACGTATTATACAACGCGGTGTATTAACGTAAATAAAATATAATAAGTTACCCGAAAAGATATTTCAAAATACGTATCCAAATGCTTTTAAGAAACGGAAGAACAAACGGAAAACGAAAGCGAAAATTATTTTACAAAATGTTTGATAGAAATTTGAAAAAAAAAAAATATTTCTAAGTTTAAAATCTTTCAACCTCATTGTTAAAAAGATATTATAAATTTCACAAATAATGTTCAAACATAATTATTTAATATTTATCTCGATAATGATTAAGGGTAAAGATATTTTTCCTCAGCGTATTTCTTTCTTTGTAGATTTACTACTCGCCGTATCGCCTAAAGCCATCTTCGAAAACATGGAACCGGACGTAAAACAACGCCTTTGGAGACGGGTGGAACCAATTATACGCCACGCGGCGGGAAAACGGTGAAATTTCGGTCCCTTGCGAATTTTTGCAGGTTTCGGGAATCAAGAAAACAGAATGAAATCAATGTACACTCCGTAATACCGTATAGGCGCAGTTTATTTTATATAAGGCTTTGTTTTTCGTTAGTCGAAACAGTTTGGATTTGTCATAATGCAGAAAAATAGACGAGCGGCGGTTTCGTATTCGGTCTGTCCGGGTACGTCGACCACCAATTCTTACAATTCGATCAATACCGTATTGTAGCCTACTATAATGAATACGATTCAAAGCCTCTCTTTGTACTGCCCAAAGATTACAAACATAAAAAAACTAAGAGATACACCGATGAAAGATCAAACGTTTTATTGCATTGTTTACACTTACGCGCTTCTTATATTTCTCTTTTGATGCAGCTGCTCAAAAAGTTTTTATGACGACTCTTTCTTACTGTTATTAACCGCGGAATTATAGCGGGTCGATGCTATAAAACCACCATACGTTTCCTGGTCGGCATTCGTGTTTAGTAATAAGTTAGATTTAAGATAACTAACTTAAAATTAAATTATAGCTAAGTTAAATGTAAGTTATAAGTATATTCACTAATTCTCCTAGTTAAGTTATTCCGCTTCTTAGAGGCTCGCTGGCTTCCGTATTATTTTAGTATCGGTTTAAAGCCTTTACTCTAGTTTTAAGCATTATACTCGACTCTGTCTGGCTTTTACGTAGCGCGCTACTTATCCACGTACTGTACGCTACAATTCCGACTTTCTTTTAGATCCGCGGCTTTGCGGGATAAAAACAGCGCGCGGAGAATTGTAACCTTNGAGACTTTCGCCGAAGCTGTGCCGCACGCCCCGGGGCCGTCGATATCAACGTACGACATCGAAGGACCAAACGGAGAAAGTCGGACCCTTGAAGGAACTTTTAATTTGTTCCCCGAGCTGTGTTACGTTGAAAATTTGAAGAACGTTGTAAGAATCTTTTGTTATATAATAAACGGGTTAAAAATGGTAAACCTGTCTCAGAAAGTCATTCTGCGCCCACACGACAGAAAGAACCGCTCGGCTGTCGAAAAACCCTCACCCTAATCGGCTGACCTCACACACACATAGAAAAAAACCTCGAATCTTTCGTATATCTCGAAATTTCCAGGTGTCCCGAGTCCAGAAATGTAAAAATTTGGAAGGGGTCATTTTTTGACCGAGCGCTACGCTTTTCCTCTGTTATATAAGGTACTAGGTCTACTTTTCCTAAATATGTCGAAAGCTCTGATCAACCGCTTAGTCTACTTGTAACGAGTGACAGCGGTACGATAACGTATACATTATTTCACGCGTGAAATAAAGTTTATCGGTAAAACAAAATCGAAACATTATAAAAATTCTCGGGTTTGGCATAGGTGTAACGAGAAAGTACCATTCGCTCGACCATTTTTGTCAATTTTTATAATGACGCGTAAGCCATATAAAACCTAAAATTGTTTTAATTCGATACAGAATATATTTTTAATAATTATCGATCTATATCCAACGAGACTTAAAATGTTTCGAAATTTTTACCTGTTAATAATTTACTGTACAATAATAAACTTTATATAGTTTGATTATAATTTGTAACGAGTAGACAATGACGACGTTAATAAAATTTTAATTTTTAAACGTCTGAACTTTTTAATTTAATAAATGACTCGAAATCAATATTAAGTTAATAATTTAAATAATTATGTGTTTTCAATGCGTATTATTTATTTAAGCTATTCGCCTTCGTTACAACGAATCAACCAACTAGAATATAGTACATAGAGTGGCTGAAGCCACGCCACGTTTGAGGAAAATTGAATACGCGCCCGCCATTTTCCTTTTAGTCGAGGGGACGTGGCATTTGTTTCGCGTAAAGGCAACGAGATGGAATATTGCGACTCGTCGTTGCCACCGAGAGTACTACTGTAACTACGATCGCAGCCACTTTACGTAGTATATTCTAGCCGGTTGCAATTAATTCGGGTCCCTGTCGCCAAACGTTACAATTAAAATTATTTAAGGAATTACTCTCCCACAAATTTGTCTTTATCCTAAGTTTCATTTCCCCACTAAACTTATTTCTCTTCTAATTCCATTTTGAATAAACAAATGCGCGTTAATGTCGTTAAACAATTTGAATTTTTGTCATTTTAAATCTACAATTCCGGGTTAAATCTGAAGCGGTTATAATATATATATCGCATCTAATTATAACATTTTAAACTTACCTTAAACCTTAATATTTTCTCCATTTAATTCATTATAAAAACATTTTTTCGGGGGTTAAAGATGTTTCGTATATCTTCGTGTTTAAAATATGGAAAAACTTCTTTTCTTCTCGACAAGTCTTTATTTTTGTTGCCGTAGAAAAATTTGATATAAAAAATTCCGGCCACGAGTTGCTTAACTTACCCCACAACATTTGGTGGCACCATCTGTTATGATATTTTATTTAAAGAAACTTACATTTTTAACTATTATAAAATGGCAAATAGCTTAATTTCGAGGGTAGGGACGGGTTTTATAAAAAAAAAAGTTGTAAATGCTAATAACAGATAAAATCGTTATTAAGCCTGACCCTACTGAAGATACACACGACCCCCATTATCTCCCCATCCCCTCGCCCTTTAACCTTCAAAATTGAATAGCATCGACACTCTAATAAACAAACCTCCCTGTAAAATTTCAGAAATTTTCGACCAAAAGCGCGGGAATTATTAAGCTTCAAAAAGGGTGAATAAAATGGTGCCCCCATACATACAGAAACGCCACATTTTTTCCATTTCTCGACGTTTTGGTCTTCAGATTCAACAAATGTAAAAATTTTGGGGAGGGGTCATTTTCTGACCGAGCGCTACACTTTTCCTCTGTTATATAAGGTACTAGGTCTACTTTTCCTAAATATGTCGAAAGCTCTGATCAACCGCTTAGTCTACTTGTAACGAGTGACAGCGGTACGATAACGTATACATTATTTCACACGTGAAATAAAGTTTATCGGTAAAACAATATCGAAACATTATAAAAATTCTCGGGTGTAGCGGCATAGGTGTAGCGAGAAAGTACCATTCGCTCGACCATTTTTGTCAATTTTTATAATGACGCGTAAGCCATATAAAACCTAAAATTGTTTTAATTGATACAGAATATATTTTTAATAATTATCGATCTATATCCAACGAGACTTAAAATGTTTCGAAATTTTTACCTGTTAATAATTTACTGTACAATAATAAACTTTATATAGTTTGATTATAATTTGTAACGAGTAGACAATGACGACGTTAATAAAATTTTAATTTTTAAACGTCTGAACTTTTTAATTTAATAAATGACTCGAAATCAATATTAAGTTAATAATTTAAATAATTATGTGTTTTCAATGCGTATTATTTATTTAAGCTATTCGCCTTCGTTACAACGAATCAACCAACTAGAATATAGTACATAGAGTGGCTGAAGCCACGCCACGTTTGAGGAAAATTGAATACGCGCCCGCCATTTTCCTTTTAGTCGAGGGGACGTGGCATTTGTTTCGCGTAAAGGCAACGAGATGGAATATTGCGACTCGTCGTTGCCACCGAGAGTACTACTGTAACTACGATCGCAGCCACTTTACGTAGTATATTCTAGCCGGTTGCAATTAATTCGGGTCCCTGTCGCCAAACGTTACAATTAAAATTATTTAAGGAATTAAACTCTCCCACAAATTTGTCTTTATCCTAAGTTTCATTTCCCCACTAAACTTATTTCTCTTCCGACAGACGGAACCGTTACTGGAGAAGTTCCGAGGTCTTCAGATTCAACAAATGTAAAAATTTTGGGGAGGGGTCATTTTCTGACCGATAGCCGTACTGTTACCTGTTCTTTCAACGTATGTTCTCTTTGAAAACCATTCAAACATCTCTTACACAATTCTCTCATTCCTATTATATAGTATATAAAATTAATTATTAAAAATTGTAGACCGGTATTGTGACCGTGTCACAAGTAATTGCTGATTTATAACTAATTTCACAGCATATTTTAATGTATTTTCAATTTAATTTTAGGTTAAGATTTGCTTTTTGGCAAAAGGGCCTACCAGTCTTTCAGTTTAAGAATTTTATTCTTTCCTATTTTTTTTATACGCCATTTAAATTATTATCTTCTTTTTTTACATTATGAAATTAAAGAAATATATAACGAAAATACCGAAAATTGTTTCGTAAACAAACAGCGAATTTCTCTTTTATACAAATTATTTATGCAGAAACGAATTCCTCATTATGCAAATTAATCTTCTGACACTTTTGACATAAGCCCACAGTTATAATTAAAAGAAATTCTTCCAGAAAAATAAACACTTACGTTGAAAATATTGGAAAAATTATAATTTTAACTTTATAATTCAATTAATTACAGTTATTATTTTGCTTATCTTTCGGACTTAAAAATTGAGGCATCGTATTAACGAGGTTCGTACTTGAAAGAGATTCACTTTGGTAGAACAACGATTAAAGCGTGAACAGGCGTAAAACCAGGTACACGTGTATCGTATACCTAAACACATAGATGAAAAAACTAACAGTTCTGTTATTCACGCGTTTTGGTATATCTGTCAGGTAAATCTTTATTTAACACAGATATTTGTTTACTAATGGATTAAAACGTGGAAAAGTGAAAAAAAATCATCGAAATAAAAGATTCCTTCATCTATAAAAAAATGTACAATCTTGACTCACTTTTTATATCGTTTTCTTTCTTTTCTCGGGTAAATTTCTGCACTTTTAATTTGAAGTAATAAAGGTGAATTTCGTGTGGCACCGAGGACCACTCCCTGAAGAATTTGTGTCGATACTGTTTTTTCACTTCTCCAATGTTTGTTTGTTTGTGTTTGTTCGAAAGAGGAAATATTCATTTTCTATAAAAGTTTTTCAAAGAAAATCGTAAATGAAATTATTAGAAAGATGACTATTCGATTTTCAAAGCCTTACACGAAAGAGATGTGGCGATAAACATATACAAATAATTGTTTAAATTTCATTTCTCCAGTAAATATTTAATCGTTAGATTCACAGTTTACTGAATAAATGAAGTTTAAACAAAATGACCGCTTGCTTTAACCACATTTTATTCAAAAATGATTTCATATTTTTATTGAGCTTGTATTGATTTAAACTATAAATCGACACCTTTAATCCAAATGATTATATTTAAACAAAACAAATATATATAATACATTCACTTATGAAAGTAAATTTACAGTAAACGTATACCTGAACTAAACGAGAATCCAAGAAAGGCTTTTAATAAACCAAGGATTTGTTTACGCGTCTATTAAAATAAGTCCACATCTGTACACAAAGAGCTTCCTGGAAAGAACTGTCTGTTCCGTTAAGCGTTTTACTTCGATGACCCTTTGGAAGAGCGCTGCAGTTCTTCTCTCTTTTGAAGAAGGTCCTCGTATCTTTTTTGCAACATTCTCTCTCGGTCTATCTGTCTGTTCACGTCTTCGGTCAATGACTAAAATTGTTATAAGAAAATACTCTGATTAGCAAAATAGTTTTTAATTTGTATAAGTTTTTCTGGTCAAATAAACCTTTTTGCTGCCGTGCGAGGCTACGTGACATTAGTGCAAAATGTACGTTTAAACCAGTCTCGATATTATTATAAGAATTTACCTCTACTCTTTTGGGAATGGCCAATCCTTCGTGGTCCCGCAGAGTCTCGAAAGTTTTTAGTTCGAGATGAGTCTGTTCCACCTGTTCTGCCAGGTCCTGCAGTTGTTTTATCAATGCTTGTCCTCTCGACTGTGAAGAAATTACACTTTCAAAATGAAGAACTTACCATATGCAATTTTTATATTTAAAAGAGTAAAATTATATGGCTTTTGTGTCTTATTTACTAGTTTATAAACACATCTAAAAGCAACTGTGCTCAGAGAAAATTGATAAAATGAAAATACCAATTTTATATTTAACTGGTTTTTTAACCGATATTTACACAGTAAAATATTTAGAAGAAACTAAAATATATTCACTTTTCATCACTGTTTCAGGTGACCAAAATGACAAAAAAGTAAAGACAATTTAGCTTCTTCTATGAACAATACTTTATTGCATATTTTCTCTGTAGTTACTGTGTGAGAGTAGTAGTTATTTTATTTGCATGTATCCATTCAATGCCCATTATTAATGAAATATTTATGTATTTATTTATGAAAGTTTGATTTTTAAAACAAATTATACTTGTAGTGGCAACTGTTATCTTCCTTTATAACAAGTGTAACATTGTGTATTAGTAATAGGAAAATAATTTAAAAATTTACCCAACTGTACAGTACATTGTATATTTTACATATTTCATTTTCTATTAAAGTTAGTTGAATAAATATGGTACCTACCTACTATATGGTTTCTGTTGTTTTTACATTGTTTCCCTCAGAGTTTTCAGAAATTCTCAAATAATACATAAAATTTAGTTTATTTTACTTTAATTGGTTACATGTGGGTGATCTGATGAGAATGGCTGCCTCCTGAGAGAATTTTTTGTGGGAAACTGGCCCATTTCCAGGTGTTACAAATGTGAAGAAAATCTGAAAAACTCCACATAGCCAGCCTGTTGGCCAAGCTCAAACCCACCACTAAGTACCAGTGTTTGGTGGTTTTATCCACTCGGCCACTGGTGGGCAATATTAGACACTGCTATTATTCAAACAGAACCAGTAGTAGTAATTTCAAAAATAAAATGATGTCAGACTAATAAAATCAAATGTAAATTTAACTAGAAAAACCTGATTTTTTCCACAGTATATTAAATAAGCCTATAATTCTGATATTCTGCTTCATTACTAACTAAGTACTTCAGAATGAACACGGACTATTGAAAATATAGAATACTATCCATATTCTACCAATAGAATCAAACACAAACTCAGCAAAACATTTTGATTTGATTATTCTGATGTAATAGAAGATAAGTAGCCAATCACTTAATATTTTATAAAATCTATTGGCTTATTAAATTATCTTTTTCTCTTTTGTACACTGAATAAAATAATAAATTAACTTATATTCTTAAAATTAGTTGGATTAAAAATATCTAATTTCAAATATAAATTAATTTTTACATTTTACATCAAACAGTTATAAATGCAGCATCTCAGACTGACATATGTTTTCTTATGTCAATTTTAACATTCTTTGACTAATATAAATTTGAAACTTAAACAAACAAAAAGCATATTTCATACATGTATATAAAATTCTTTATATTTTAGGGCTAATTAAAGTATTACCTGATAACCTCCGGTGAGAATTCGAAGTTTTTTCTCTACTTTGGCAGCTTTCTTAGCTTCTTTTGTCATGTGACCTCGATTTTGCTGAAAATAAATTATTATTATTCTTAACACAAATAACATACAGTAATTCCTGATCTAACTTAAATTTTATTCTTTTACTCTTAATTGTAGCAGTTTGTTTTTAACCCTTTCCATTTTGTACACACCAAATGGTCTTTTTATCATACCTGTTATGGATTTGCTAGACCCACAATGGGAGCAATTATTGAGGAATAGGTTCTAATGTATCTGGATCAAGCTCTTTATGAAAATTTCTGAGAAACTGATTCAGATTGATTCTGACATAAGCATGAACAAATAACAAATAATTATAAATTATTAAACTGTAATAAAGTTTAATATATTCAATTTTTCATTTGTAATTTAATTTGTATACATTAATAATCATAAAATACAAAATAAATATTCTTACTATGAAAGATCAAACACTCCAGATATTATTAGAATATTCTGTATTAACAGTTTAATTTAAAGCAATAAAGTATTTAAATTTTTTTTATAAATAACACAAATATTTAAGTTTTATTAAATCAACATCTATGATAGAATCTAAAAAGTAGTAACAGTAGCATGAAATATTTGCATAAATTTCTATATAAAACACACAGTTTGAAGATCCAAACAAACTATTTATTTTGAAACATTTCTAAGAAATTATAAATGACTCATCTTTGGTTTTACATTATAATTTTAATAGAAGTTATGTCAAGTGTCATATAATATATTTAGAAGAGCAAGAAATTTAAACAGATGTATGGTTAACTTTCAATTTAAAAGACTAATTGAGGGAAGGGGTTGTCAACTATTCCATAAGACCATTAAATCAAATGCACAGCATTCATTTACTCACATTTTTGTGCATCAAATTTAATATTTCCACAATTTTGACTGGCAACATTTTCACTGGTGAGTCAGTTTGTAACTCACTGAAATTTGACATTTCAACTATAGGTATGCCATGTCTGATATATGAGAGCATGGGATCAAGAATGCAAATACTGTATGACATATGGAGTAACAATCTAACCAAAGTTCTGCTGCCCTTCATTGGGTAAAAGTTAAGATGTGCACGACTCGAATGAGCATAGGCTAACCAAAATGGCTCTGAAAAGTTGTAACTTCATCAGTAGGCAGGCTCAAAGGGCACAAGTCTTTTGATAAGGGCTGCCAAATGGGCATATAAATGCCTAGGTTTCTAAATTCTAGGTGAGAAATGACAAGCTAATTTTTTTTTACATCCACAGCAATTGTGGATGAATTCGCAACAAATTTTCACCTTTCCAAAAAAAAAAAAAAAAAAAAATAACTAAAATTGCAAAAATTAACATATAAATATGAGAATTTAGTCAAAAATTTCCCAAAATTTAGTGCACAATGGGCACAAAAGATATTTTTGGGCGTAGGACAATGAAAGAACTTGGCCACCCCAAGTCTTATTTGTAAGTATGTACCAGTGCTGGATTTCTTAACAGTTGTAATATCTACAATATATTTCAACTTGTAATATTGTACAAAATATGTGCATTTTTTGAAACTGACTGATGTGACTCGTGAATTTCTTAGGTTTGTAAATGTGAGTCAACTTAATGAGTCATTATAACTCACAAAATTTTTAGACTAGCATATGATCTGCAAATGCATTTTAAAAACATATATTAATAGACAGTATTTACTAATAGTCCCAATGTGCAAAAGAGTTCTTACATTCTTTAGCAGTTACTCAGTGTCCTATATAGATCTCATTGTCCACCTTCCCTTTTGTACAAGCTATGTAATATATCTTCTATACCAAAAGGTACTATGGTTACTGTCTCAATGAATGAAAATAGTGTGGTCTTATTATATGCTTTTACCATAAGCTACCACATCTGTATCCATATTTCTACTTTAGCTTAATGTTAATGTAGTGCATTTTTGGGACTCAACTTATGTGGTAGGTATAGGTAGATCCCAGAATTTTGAGCAGAAAATCTTGAGGTTAATTTACATGTTGGCCTATACCAGGGGTCGGCAGTTTGTCAAGTGAGAAGAGCCAAATTGTCATGAAAACAGGATAACAAAAGTACCAGAGAGCCGCATATTAATTTAAATGTGCAAAATACGACACACGACAGAGGTGCCTCTAGTGGCCGTTTTTGGCATAACGTTACACGGATGGACGGACATGCGTTCAATGGGTTATATATATAGATATACTTCAAATGCTACCACTCTTATGCGACTCATATTGATCAACGCAAGTGTGGTCATGTGCGGATGGAAAACAAGTCAAAGTTTGTTCGGCGGCTCTATCTCATAAACTCATAAGTTATAAGGCTGCGGTGAAATGAGGTGAGATGAAATTGGAGTTTATGTCCAAAGAGCCGCAAACATCTATGCAAAGAGCTGCATGCGGCTCGTGAGCCGCTAATTCTGACCCCTGGCCTATACAATATATGTTGGTTTGGCAATACTTTAATGCTGCTTCTGTGTATGTGACATTGAGTACATACAATTCTCAATGATGGATGATTTATCTACTTTAGAATTTGTGGAGAATTTCAAGTTTTTAGAAGTTATAGCCAAAAAAATAACTATGTAGTAGTAGCCATATCTGAGCCCAATATAATCAATCTGGCAGTTCATTTGGCATTTATCAAATAATTGGGTTAATCATTGTTTATATTTGTACAGTAGATCCCCCTATAAAACCGTTTCCTATAGTTATGATTCCTATAAAAATTGTGGCATTATCCGTAAACAACGGTAAAAATAACTCCTATAATACGTAAAACGTCATCGGGCAGCCGAACTACTTACCCGCCGTCCGTAGCGCCACGCTACGGAGAGATTTCTATCGTCTGGACAGTATTATATAAATTATATATAAATTAGGTACTGTACATATAATTATATATTAATTATATATAAATTAGGTACTGTATATATAATTATATATTAACTTAATTTATTGTAACTTTATTATAATTAAATATATATTTTTCGCCGTCTAGCGTCACGCTACGGCGAGTTAGGCGACCTATCGTCTGTTTAGTACTGTAATTTTATACATTTCTTGTGAAAGAAACATTTCTTATTTAACGGCCATAAAAATTATTTATATTAATGATGTCTCCAAAGGTCAACGAAGTTTTCGCAGAAAAATAATATCAGAAATCG
>NW_019385048.1:103964-125128 GCF_000671375.1 Centruroides sculpturatus
ATCCTTTCCAAAAAAAAAAAAAAAAAAAATAACTAAAATTGCAAAAATTAACATATAAATATGAGAATTTAGTCAAAAATTTCCCAAAATTTAGTGCACAATGGGCACAAAAGATATTTTTGGGCGTAGGACAATGAAAGAACTTGGCCACCCCAAGTCTTATTTGTAAGTATGTACCAGTGCTGGATTTCTTAACAGTTGTAATATCTACAATATATTTCAACTTGTAATATTGTACAAAATAAGTGCATTTTTTGAAACTGACTGATGTGACTCGTGAATTTCTTAGGTTTGTAAATGTGAGTCAACTTAATGAGTCATCATAACTCACAAAATTTTTAGACTAGCATATGATCTGCAAATGCATTTTAAAAACATATATTAATAGACAGTATTTACTAATAGTCCCAATGACATTGAGTACATACAATTCTCAATGATGGATGATTTATCTACTTTAGAATTTGTGGAGAATTTCAAGTTTTTAGAAGTTATAGCCAAAAAAATAACTATGTAGTAGTAGCCATATCTGAGCCCAATATAATCAATCTGGCAGTTCATTTGGCATTTATCAAATAATTGGGTTAATCATTGTTTATATTTGTATATAAAAGCTTTCATAAGAAAAATAATTTCAAATAATTACCTCTAATCTTTTCTCCAGAGACTCTATACGATCCTTTTTGCTTGCTAAATTAGCTCTTGTATATCTGTTCTGAGAAGGAAGAAATAACACTTGTGCCAAACATTCTTCCCAAACTTGACTGTAAGCTTCGAGACTCAGTTCACCGTGGCCCATGCCTTTCTTCACAAATTCCATTTCTTCTAATAATTTCTCCCTGGCCTAAAAAAATATATTTTAAATTTTGAACTATCATTATATTGTTTTTTTATATACTCTGAAGATGTAATTGTTTGCATAAATGAAAGATTTTCTTCAAATCAGCTTTAATGAAGCCTTAAAAATTATTTTGCATTATTAAAATTAATTGGAATTTTTTACCTTTCTACTGTACCTTTGCCATGACAATAAATATATGTACACCCCATTTGTGGTTGTTATAAACAGTAAGAAAACTGAACTCATTTGCATTCGAAACAAAATTCATTTAGTAAATAAAGTACTCTACTTGAGCTATGGTTTACAGAAATGTTGGCTCAATCACTGTAACAGGAATCTCCTTTGAAAAATCAAAGGCAATAAATTTACATCACCCAACATTTGGTAGATTTTGCTCGACCGTATGTGCAAATTTTTTGTAAGGCTCAGTAAGCAATACAAAAATAAAAAAAATTATAAAATCCTGTGTAGTCTCTGAATTGCTCAAAACACAAAAAATTGCAAGACAGGCTGGGATTCAAGTACTTTATAAGATTCTTCAGAAATGACAAAATGGAATAGCTATATGGTAGATTGCTCAGGAATTCTGTTTGAATGAGTCTACTGTCAGAACTTTTGTAAGATACTATGAAGAAACCAGTTCTATCACTCCTGGTGCAGTAATGGCAAATTCACAATTACTACTTCAGGAAAGATCAAATTTTGCATTGGCTTCTCGTGAAATACTGACGTGGTACATTTATGAAAGCTACAGAACTGTGGTGCACACTAATAGGCCTACTTGTATCTTGACAAACTGCTAGCAACAGGTTATTGTAACATGGGTAACAGCTCATACAACAGTAAGCAAAAGCCTATGTCAATGCCAGTTCAGTGAAAGGGAGGTTTGCATGGCCTAGAGACCACCTTCTTGGACGGAAGCTCAATGGAGAAGAGTGATTTACTCTGATGAGTCACCCTTTCCAGTTCTGTATGAAAATGTCAAATCAAACAGAATCATCCACTGACCAAATGAAGGACTTACCCAAAACTGTGTGAAGCAGGAAGTTTCAAAGCACAGTTTAAGAGTGGGGGTGTTTAGGTATTCTGACAGTGGTGATTCGTTTCTATATGATGTCCTTTTGTGTGTCCTCAAGAAAGTGGTGTGAAAAGCAATCCCCAAACAAAAGATCAGCTGAAGATGATTCTTCAGGAAGTGTGGCCGAACACTCCAAAAGATCTTTGCCTTGCCTATGTCCCATCAATGTCTGGGCATGTTACTGACAGTACACTGCAAGAGGAGAACCCAGGAAGTGGTAATTGTATGCGAATGCTAGGTGCATGTACATTTATTATCTCTGATTTTTCAGAGGAGTAATGCTTTCGGGCATGTATGGCAATGCCTGTTATAATGATTGAGCCAATTTTTTTTATAAACCATAGCTAAAGTAGAATATTTTATTTATTAAATGAGTTTTGTTTCAAATGAAAATGAGTCTAGTTTCTTACCATTCATAAAAAATCACAAATGGCATATGCATATATTTATTGCTAAAGGGACAGTATTAAAAGCACATTTGAGCAATTAGTATATTCAAGCATCAAAATGTTGAGGTTATATAAATAATTTGGAAAATAAACTGTTCTTAAATTAATTAAAACTAAAAATTTTTATTTTTAATAATAAATAAAATAAAAACATTAAATAATTAAAATCTTATCATAAAGTTTAAAAATGACTTTAAAATTTTATGTTAATTCCTAAGCATTTTTATAGAATTATAAATATATAACAAATTATCGCTCTTAAATATTGGATATTGAGCATTTAGTGTACAGGATGAGGAAAAAGGTCACTCGTGATATATGACTCAAGCCAAATGATTGTTGAATTACTTCAGGCTATATTACTATTATTATTAATTAAAAGATAAGTAAATTGGCACCAGAGGCAGGTGTTAGGCACCATCTAAAACCTTCATCCAATCCTCATTTCCAGAACTTATTAATTTTGATATAACTATACTCCATTACTCCAACTTCAGGCTGCTTCTTTTCTTCCATAACTTTCTAAATTAATTATTAAAATATTAATTTAATTTTAAACATTATATTTAACAAGAAATGGCTCCTAATACCTGCCTCTAGTGCCAAATTACTTAGCATTTAATTAATAATCATAGTAGTAATATAGCCAAATATAATTTGGCAATATATAATATATTGCCAAATTAATTAAACCAATACAGTAGAACCTCGAAAACTCGGCCTAATGTGGACCGAAGGGTGACCGAGTTTGTGAAAATGCCGGGTTAGCGGGAATGGGGTTAAAAAAAATAAGTACGAGTGTTTCCTCAGAAAGTACTGTACTGTACTTTTATGTATTGTTTAGTTGAGAATATAACAGAGAATAAACTACCCAAATACCCTTAAACAAAGGAAAAGTATGTCCTTTATGAAGGCATAGAGCCTTTACTACATGAAAATGAAAATTAATGAATACACTGTGTACAGTAATTTACCTGATAAGACAAACCTCAGAAAATTACTTTATGAGAGCTTTTATACTTTTATAAAGCTGTCTATAATGAAAATTAATTAACTAAGGATTTTTTTGCCCTGCCAGGGTGTGGCCGAGTTATCCGGAGTGCCGGGTTATCGAGAGCCGAGTTTTCGAGGTTCTACTGTATAATAATTTAATATATAAAAATCTATATTTGGTATATGGCTCCTATCATGACAAGGTTTGAACACTACAATATATATATATATATGAGGGATTTGTATACATGTGAGGAATATATACATCAAATCTCTTTATAATGATATTAATTAAGCAGAATAAGAAAGAACATTGTTATAGAGAGATTTCTTGTTACAGCATGAGTTTTTAAAACAGTATTTCCTTTCTCATTTAATGTTGTCAGATTACAAATAGGGTTATTTCTACAAAGTTAGATAATGTCAGAAAAGAAAGAAAAAAAAAAACATTACATTATTAGTCTCCTCTAGTACAAGATTTAAGTGATTTTAATGCATATTATTTCTGTGTATATGTTATGTTAAATGTCAAAATCTAAACTTATCTTCCTATGATTTCTGTACAATGCCTACTGATTGCAGGACCATTTGTTGTAGAATCACCATATTAGAATACATTTTGATTCAAAAAGCAATCAATAAATTATTAATTAAAATTTAATTTAGTGCATGATTATCATTGTAGAGAAAAGAAAATACTTGTATTTTGCAAATTATATTAATTAAACAGTAAAAAATTATATCAAGATTTACCACAGTAGAGGATTTTGTTCAATTGAGAGAAGTTTTAGTTTAAGCTAATACATAGCTAATGGGACTGGAAATTATATTTCTTTTCATTACAAAAGGACTTATTATTATGTTGATAATTGGTGTTTAAAAATTTGAATGTATGTTTATTAAACTGTTTTGTCAATAACTATGCCTATAGAAACTGGTATTAATATATTTACATTTGTTGCAATAAGCAATAAAATATGACACAAAATAGAAGAAAAAATTATCATCAAACAAAAAATATATAAAACATTGTTTCATTGCTATGCCAGACTATTCTATTGAATGTTTATCAAGCTATAATGTTCTTTATATTTATCTGTACAGTAAAGACTTTTATAGAAAATTAAGCTATTAGTTCATTGATAATTTTCACAATTATGAACCTATGCAAGATTCAAGTCTGTGAATTCACTAGTTATTTTTTATCTTTTCCTAAATATTTTCTAAATACTCTTTTTTTTGTCTCAATTAACATTGAAATATGATTAAATATATTCTATTACTACTTGTTTCATAAAATATGAAAATAAAATGTTTTAATTAATGAAATTCCATTTTAACAATATTGAATATGCATTAATAATATATAATAAATAATTTTTTCTACAAGAGTAGGAAATAATATCAGATTAAAGCCGTACCATTTCAATGTCATAATCATGAAATTTCTCGTAAGGATGTTTTTCTAAATAAGCCAAATGTTGTGCTTGATTTACGACCATTGAGTGAGGTTGTTTTCCTTTTTTTGTTTGTTGTAATCCCAGTTGTTGTTCCGTTGCATGATGAACGGCATCGTGATGTAACATGACAATCATTTCTTGTTTGATAAGTTCTTCTGCCTTTTGTAGTTCGGTCAGCGGCGGATCGGAATTTAATGGTCTCAAAATGGTTGTATTTATGTCGAGCGGTCTCGGAAGACTCCTCTGTACTGCCTGCGATTGCCTTTTTCTTTCTAATGCCACTAAAAATAAAATCTTTTAAGTATGAAAAAAAAATCTAAATTATATTGAGATATCTGTTTTTCTCTGTCCACATTTGGACATCCCATTTAATATAACTGAGAAATTAGTCATAGTTTAATATATATCATCATAACAATACTTAAGATTTAAAGACTTGTGATTTAAAGACTTAAGACTTTAAATCACAAGTTAAGTTTAAAATCAATGTTAGCTGTTTTGATTCTAAATTAACTCTATATTCTTTGACACTTCTTATTTTATTTGAACTATGTAAATTATCATAATTATTTTCATTACAAGCAAGTCTAATCTGAATGATATCGCAATCGTAAATGAAACCAAGAAATATTCTAATTAGAATTACGTAACAGAAGATGTAAGGATACAAAGTGGACTTAAATCTGAATCACTCATGAAGTAGATAAAGATTTTACCATACAACAAAATGTACTTTGATCACAATGTTGCCAAATATATAAAATATTTATTTGTCAAATTTAATTTCAATTTGACAAAAAAAAAAAAAATGCTAAATGCAATTATGAATAAATCAATTGATATAAAATCAATCAAAAAAGATTTAAAACTTGTACGATAGTTTTAGTCAGCGATAGTTCAGTAGTTAGATATATGTAATATTATGTGCTTCTCTAAAAGAGTTTGAAAAATAAAATTTTAAAATTATCCAATTTCAATTATACATTATTTAACCTGTCCCATGTTATTCCCGACATATCTCAGGTTGCGACCTGCTGACCTTGACCAGATGACCCGAGATATCTCGTTTCAGCATCAGAACATTTTTGAAACTAGATGTCGCTAGTCATTATAATTTTTATATTAAAACTAACTTCTGACATATAATTTTTTTTTGTTTTTACATTTATTAATATATTTATTTTGTTTATGCAAAATAATAAAAACAATTTTGGATGATATAATAGCCACGATTTTTTTTTCAAAAACGGGTCATTTTCATTAGGCGTCACATTGACAAAAATTCAATACGGCATGACATGCAAAAGAAAAAATTTCAATATCAATTAGGTTAATTACACTGAGCTTCTCTTTCAGCTTCTAATTTTGCATCTATGTCCGCTTGATCATCTAAAGTATCCGGTATGGTTTCTTCCTCCCACGTGGCAGGTTCTTCTTCTGGAAGAACTATCTCGTAGTCATTTCTAGGAACTGGAAGCAACGATAAAGCTTCTCGTAGAGCCACCTTGCTTTCTCGCTAGAAATAAAATTTCATTATAAAATAAAATATTCTGAATAACAATGAGGATAACAATGATCACATTTATAAATAGATATTGTATATCAATATATTAGAATCAGGCACAGAATCATTTAAAGCACACTCTACTCTTGTTCATATCACTTGCTATTCACTCTGCTTGGTAATTTGTCCATATTATGATGTCAGTCAGTATAAACACAGTACATATCCCACCTACTACTTTTGTTTTGGAATGGTTTGTGGTCTTTTAAACTATAGAAAGCCAAGTGAATGATGTCCAGCAGACAAATCTCTGAGAAAGCTGTGTTTAAGCAGAATGTTATCCAGTATGCTGAAGAATATATATACATTTTTCAGTGTGATATTGGGTATCTGATAGATTTTGTGCTTGTTCATACAGACATAAAATCTTGCTGTTAAAACAATGATTTATGTAATTTTGACTGTGTTTCTGTATTGATCCAAAGTTCCTCTGTACCTAATAATGGATTAAAAAAATTAATATATTTTAAAATGTAGACATTGAAAAGCGTTGATGTACACATAAAAATAATGTGAAAACAAAATGATTTTCAAAAATGCGTTTATAACTATTATAATATTGAATACATTAACTTTTTGTGGCTGCATTTTTTAGTGCACACATTAAATTTGCAAGCTAACTTTCCCTTGAGTTTTCATGTCTCAAAAATTGTGTGCGCATTAGATTTGATGGCACATTAGAACAGAGAAAACACAGTAGTTTATTTATAATGAATTTAAAATACTAACCATTGCATTTTTTGCATTTTGAACTTCATCAAAATTTAGATTTTCTTCTGGATTAATATTTAACTTATCACGCAAAGGGGTAGAACCAGGCAGTTGATTTCTATTAGCTGTAGTAGAACCAAATGATTTATCCTGTCCTGGAGTAATACCTTCNAAAGTAAATTTACAGTAAACGTATACCTGAACTAAACGAGAATCCAAGAAAGGCTTTTAATAAACAAATGATTTGTTTACGCATCTATTAAAATAAGTCCACATCTCTACGCAAAGAGCTTCCTGGAAAGAATTGTCTGTTCTGTTAAGCGTTTTACTTCAAGTTCCCTTTGGAAGAGCGCTGCAGTTCTTCTCTCTTTTGAAGAAGGTTCTTGTATCTTTTTTGCAACATTCTCTCTCAGTCTGTCTGTCTGTTCACATCTTCGGTCAACGACTCTACTCTTTTGGGAATGGCAAATCCTTCGTGGTCCCGCAGTCTCGAAAGTTTTTAGTTCGAGATGAGTCTGTTCCACCTGTTCTGCCAGGTCCTGCAGTTGTTTTATCAATGCTTGTCCTCTCGACTGATAACCTCCGGTGAGAATTCGAAGTTTTTTCTCTACTTTGGCAGCTTTCTTAGCTTCTTTTGTCATGTGACCTCGATTTTGCTCTAATCTTTTCTCCAGAGACTCTATATGATCCTTTTTGNTCAATGCTTGTCCTCTCGACTGATAACCTCCGGTGAGAATTCGAAGTTTTTTCTCTACTTTGGCAGCTTTCTTAGCTTCTTTTGTCATGTGACCTCGATTTTGCTCTAATCTTTTCTCCAGAGACTCTATATGATCCTTTTTGCTCATTAAATTAGCTCTCGTATATCTGTTCTGAGAAGGAAGAAATAACACTTGTGCCAAACATTCTTCCCAAACTTGACTGAAAGCTTCGAGACTCAGTTCACCGTGGCCCATGCCTTTCTTCACAAATTCCATTTCTTCTAATAATTTCTCCTTGGCCATTTCAATGTCATAATCATGAAATTTCTCGTAAGGGTGTTTTTCTAAATAAGCCAAATGTTGTGCTTGATTTACGACCATCAAGTGAGGTTGTTTTCCTTTTTTTGTTTGTTGTAATCCCAGTTGTTGTTCCGTTGCATGATGAACGGCATCGTGTTGTAACATGACGATCATTTCTTGTTTGATAAGTTCTTCTGCCTTTTGTAGTTCAGTCAGCGGCAGATCGGAATTTAATGGTCTCAAAATGGTTGTATTTAAGTTGAGCAGTCTCGTAAGACTCCTCTGTACTGCCTGCGATTGCCTTTTTCTTTCTAATGCCAACTGAGCTTCTCTTTCAGCTTCTAATTTTGCATCTATGTCTGCTTGATCATCTAAAGTGTCTAGTATTGTTTCTTCCTCCCATGTGGCAGGTTCTTCTTCTGAAAGTCATTTCTAAGAACTGGAAGCAACGATAAAGCTTCTCGTACAGCCATCTTGCTTTCTCGCATTGCATTTTTTGCATTCTGAACTTCATCAAAATTTAGATTTTCTTCTGGATTAATATTTAACTTATCACGCAAAGGGGTAGAACCAGGCAGTTGATTTCTATTAGCTGTAGTAGAACCAAATGATTTATCCTGTCCTGGAGTAATACCGTCAGATATTGAGCTTTGTGAAGGAGTTCGAAATGGCTTAGTAATCAAATTATTTGGAGTCTGAATTGTATCTCTCTTAGGTGTGACACTGCTAAAATCAGAATCATGCAGGGGTGTATTTAATTCTCCTTTTAATGGAGTATCTACATTTGTTAGAGCCATAATATTTTGAGCTTCCATTAATTAAAATAGTATCACGACTACTAAGAGGCGTCCGAGGAGTCCCGATGTTGGCCGTGCTGGGAGTTAAGTTATAATCTGCTAACAATGCATTTGAAGCTTTATTACCGGTTTCTTCCACAACTTCTCGGGTATTTTCACTAGCTTTACCTAATTTTACCACCTGTTCCAACTCAGCATCAGATATCCGAGGTGTAGGTAAAACCAATTTACTTCTTTTTTTTTAGATGATTCTACATTAACATTCAGATAACATTGCTGTAGGCATATCATTCTCTTTTCTTTGTTTAAGCTTCTGTTTATCTTTCTTTCTCTCTTTTTCTTCTTTCACTTCTAAGTTCGCCATCTAATTGCTGTTGACTTAAATTTTTATAATCTGGTTCAATGGGTTCATACACTTCTTCAAAAGTATCGTAGAGTCCGGGAGCGGGTTTCTTCTGAAATGGTATTTCTGCATTGTAATCCATGCCTCATTTCTTCTTTTCTTGAGGAGCCAGTTCAATTCCAGCCATTCTCTACGTTTCTGAAGTGCCACCAAACGTCTCACTTCTTCTAATTGTTTTTCTCTAGCTTTCCGTTTGGCCTTCTTATCTTGAGTATTAGCCAGTCTTGCTCTTGCTTCAGACAACATCTCCAATTCATCTTCATCCATATCTTTAGGATCAGGTCTTGCAGGTTTTGTCTCTGGATTTGGATCTATTTCTCCTGGTTTCAATTTACGAGGATCATCCGCAACGTCGCTGTCTTCCTCTCGTCTTTGATCTTGATCTAATAAATATTCGTAATGTTCCAAGCACTGAGCTGCAGTTCTACCAATAATTGGTGCAATAGTCCTCCATTGGGTAGGCATTAATTTAGCCAAATGCAGTAATTTTTCTTCTTCTTCCCTTGTCCATTCAGTTTTTTTAATGCTCGGATCCAACCATTTGTACCATCTCGCTTTGCACTGTTTGGCAGATTTTCGATGCAAGAGAGAGGCTATATGAGACCACTGATTTTTTCCATATTTCATAACGGCAGCCTTCAAGATTTCATCCTCCGTATTCCTCCATATGCTCACTTTTATCATAATCCTAGGCATGATTAATATTAATAAAAAATATAAAACTTTTCTTGTCTTGTCTTATCGTAGTCATTGGGCTTCGTCTTCGTCTTATCGTAGTCGTTGGGCTTGCGTTACAGACTATTGCACCCCGTGGTGGTGAAAGATGCAGTTACACATGAAGATGGCTGTAAGACCCATGAACTCTAAGTTGAAATTTATAATTTTAATTAGATATTTTTCTGTGTTTTTTAAAGGAATGTTTGTAAACTTGATGGCCAAGTAGCCNCAGCCTTCAAGATTTCATCCTGTAAATATAAATAGTGATTATTTCAAATCATTATCAATAAATAATCACAAATATTTTTCATATTATATACAGTGGGTAATCGGTTAATGAACATAATCCGTTCCAAACCTTTGTTTGCTATCCGAATTGTTCGTTAACCGATTATCAATTTACCATAGGTTTGTATGGGAATTTGATTAATTCATTCTGGAGACCCAAAAAATAAAAAATATATACTTTACTTAGGAAAGAATTTTAATATCCTTAATTTTCATGCAAAGACTAAGTTTGATAAATTAAGGGCTTATCACATACGAACATATTTTATGAAGCAGACAACTTAACTTCTTTAAATAGACATTTTAGACCAAAGACTCCTCTTCAGCTGCAGACTATTCTATACGATAGCACCGGTTCCAGTTCTTACAGTTCTGCAGCCAAAGACGGGTCTAAGGCCCAAAATGCATTCTACATAATGACTATTTAAAAAACTTAAGTCGTCCATCTCCATAAAATACAAATCTGTGCAATAAATCCTTAATTTATCAAATTATACAATTTAAGAAATACAATAATTAAAGGACAAGAAACTTCAAGAAAATCAAACAGTAAACTTAAATTCCAATTTTTTAACAGTAAAGACTCAACGACAATCTTAGTAGTAGATCAAAAAAATTCTGTCTGAAAATTAAGTACAGTGGTACCTCGGTATACGTCTGCTTTAGAATACGTCCAATTCGGAATACGTCCTGTTTGGACGAAACAAATTTTGCTCGGTATACGACTTTTCTTCGGTATACGACTTAATTCAAATATAGGCGCCATCTATGAATAAGTAGCACTATCGGTGTATTAGACCAGAGTAGATGTTCTCGGTGCCACAGTTTATAATTTTGTTAAATTTCTTCTGATTTTAATTTTATTGTAAGTAAAATTTTATTATTTTTATTAATCATGAATTGCAAAATGGCAANAAACGTTATTCTGATACACCCTGTATAATTTTAAAATGAAGAGGAAATATCAATACTTATCTTCTCAAGCTTCTTAAAAAATTTAAAACTTTTCTATAATTTTTTATTAAAATATAATAAAAATAAATAAAACTTACAATAAATATTCATAATGTTCCAAGCACTGAGCTGCAGTTCTACCAATAATTGGTGCAATAGTCCTCCATTAGTTAGGCATTAATTTAGCCAAATGCAGTAATTTTTCTTCTTCTTCCCCTGTCCATTCAGTTTTTTTAATGCTCGGATCCAACCATTCATGCCTAGTAACGAGTTTAAAAAATGTATTATTGTATAATTTAATGACATGTATATTATAAATTTCACCAACAATATGTAATAGAAAATGGAATACATTATTCAAATGTACAGCAATTTTATTTATGGAAAAATCAGCAACATCACTCCTGTTTTAATGTCTTTTATGTAGCATTACTCATAAAATATTTTCAAATTATATTATTTTTTCTGAATTAGATGCACTACAATTTTAGCTGCAATCACTCCAATCAATTATTAAACTTTATCATGTTGTCCTATGACATAAACATCCTCTTTTCAAGTTTTTCCTTATTTTCCAATGATTAATTTTACATAAAATCATAATTCTGTTGTATTAATATTGTGATATTGGAATATTCCAATGAGCAGTTTTGAATATTATAGATAAAACAATAAATGATCAGTCTAGCATGGAAGAAATACACAGTTAACAGAAAACCCAATTAATTTTTAATGCTTTTGATATTATTTTATTTTTAAACTAATGAAAGCTAATTTTATATTCTAAATTCTTCATAAGAATTTCAATTATTAAACAAGAAGAGTTTATAAATACTGATTTGCAGTACTCGTTATTTATGAAGTTCTTAGATATTCCTTCATAAACCTCTAAAACTTTTACTAAGGAGATATTAATCAAGGAAAACAGAGTTGCTTCCATCAACAGAAATCCTGACACTTAAAAGTCATCATATGCCAACTTTTAAATGTAAAGATTCCAAATATATTTAATAAAATATTTAGTACAGCTTCTAAATTAATAAATTGATCATTAACTCACTTATAAATTGTTTTAAATTTGGCAATTCTTATTTGTTCCTTAATAATTTGCTCCTAGAGACAACAATATACATATACAAACAACAAAAACTAACTTTACAACATACAACAGTTCTATTTTATTTATTTAAGCTTATAATATCCAAAAGTTTATCTGTAACATTTGTTAATGCTGCTGCTTAATCTCTGTCATGTAATTGTTTGCACTATAACATAAATTTAAAGACAGATATAATTACAATTATTAATTTAATTAATTTAAATTTCTTAATTACCATCTCGCTTTGCACTGTATGGCAGATTTTCGATGCAAGAGAGAGGCTATACGAGACCACTGATTTTTTCCATATTTCATAACGGCAGCCTTCAAGATTTCATCCTGTAAATATAAACAGTGATTATTTCAATTCATTATCAATAAATAATCACAAATATTTTTCATATTATATACAGTGGGTGATCGGTTAATGAACACAATCCATTCCAAACCTTTGTTTGCTATCCAAATTGTTCGTTAACTGANTGAACTTCATCAAAATTTAGATTTTCTTCTGGATTAATATTTAACTTATCACGCAAAGGGGTAGAACCAGGCAGTTGATTTCTATTAGCTGTAGTAGAACCAAATGATTTATCCTGTCCTGGAGTAATACCGTCAGATATTGAGCTTTGTGAAGGAGTTCGAAATGGCGTAGTAATCAAATTATTTGGAGTCTGAATTGTATCTCTCTTAGGTGTGACACTGCTAAAATCGGAATCATGCAGGGGTGTATTTAATTCTCCTTTTAATGGAGTATCTACATTTGTTAGAGCCATAATATTTTGAGCTTCCTATATAATATTCAAGTTAAATAACAAAATTAACAAAAGTGATTGACTTAAATTAAATTCATGTAAATATTAATATACTAAAAAATTTATAGAGTGCATTATGTAACTCTCAATAAAAAATTTACCATTAAAATAGTATCACGACTACTAAGAGGCGTCCGAGGAGTCCTGATATTGGCCGTGCTGGGAGTTAAGTTATAATCTGCTAACAATGCATTTGAAGCTTTATTACCAGTTTCTTCCACAACTTCTCGGGTATTTTCACTAGCTTTACCTAATTTTACCACCTAAAGTAACAACATAAAATAATTTAAAGCAATCCCGTTACACGACATCATTTTAAAAATAAGAAATCCTATTTAATAATTTGTATTTTCATATTTTCAACAAATTCAGTAAAGACATTACACTCCAAAACTCAACTCAACCAATTAAATATGTAATGCAAATTACTGATTATTAAATAAGATTATTGTGTGAATTTAATAAATATTAAAAAATGAGTAACAAACCTGTTCCAACTCAGCATCAGATATCTGAGGTGTAGGTAAAACCAATTTACTTCTTTTTCTAGATGGTTCTACATTACCAGATAACATTGCTGTAGGCATATCATTCTCTTTTCTTTGTTTAAGCTTCTGTTTATCTTTCTTTCTCTCTTTCTAAAATTAAATAAATTTATTTAATAATTTTTATACTTATAATTCCATAAAACTTCTTATTAATATGCAATACTTTTAAGCTATTTATAATTAATTACTTAATTAATCTATTGAAATCAGAGAATTACTATATGTGATCAGAGATTCATCTGATCACATAATAACTGAAAAGAAATAAAAGACTGTACTGTCTATCAAAATTTTAAAATTGCAATCAATAACAAAATTATAAGTTTTTCATTAAAAGAGAAACAACATGGTTAACTTTAATAAATACTTCTTACAAACTGTAAAATCAATTCTCAACTGTTACATGTCAGATTCAAACCATTGCATAATACTCTGAGCCAGGAAGGAATGCAAGCATTTAGAGCACTTTTATAACAGCAACAATGAAAGTACACACTTTTTATTCCATATCTTAGAAAAATGTAATAACAATGTAATAGTAATTTTTAAATTTTCAGCAATTCAAATCTTTGAAAAGTTATATTAATTTGTTGTAAATTACATAATAAATTTTAAAAAGTTACCTATTATAAAATACGCATCAGATTTATTGGTCCTTGCAATGTTATGAAATGTTGAGTTTTTATGAATCATAACAAAACTTCAAAATTTAAAATATAATAGGAAAAAAAGTATTTTGACCTTTTATAAATTTATAAAGTTTGATTACAGTTTAAATTTCTGATGAAAGTGTTAAAAATGCAAACTGTTTAAATAAATATAGAATAAAACTGTTTATGGAAGACACTCAATGTATACTAGTGTACAGCAGACTCTCTTTTAAACTAAACTGCCAAGTTCAGTTAATAAGATTTCAGATTATGCATCACTACTCACGTAACATGTACAGTTTTGTTAACAAGCAGTTAATTTAAAAACAATGCCTCCTTATTCAGACAATGATAACAAAAACAAAGCAGTTTGAGATTCATTTGAAAAATTATTTGCATTCATTTCGATATTTATTTTGGTACATATTCTTCTTAATAAAACAAAAGTTGCTTTAATAGATCCATTGAAGTAGCTTTTGTTTCTTTTAGACATTTTTAAGCTTGGTCAACTATCTTTGTTTTTATAGTTTCAAAATTTCTCACATTTCATTAGTGTAAGACCAATGATATAATTAGATCTCATAAGAGTAAATAACAAGGAAGTTAGTGAATCTAAAGTAAATTTAAACTTTAAAATTATTTTCTAATAACACACTACAAAAGCCATATGCAGCTTGTAAATCACATATAACTTTTAAATGCCAGAAACACAGTTCATGCAAAATGCCTGATCATTCAAAATTTGAAGTGACAACGCTATAAAAAAAATCAACATACATTTTAAAAAAATGGCAAAAATATTACTTTAGAAAGACATTAGACTATGCCTGATTGATATCCACAAAATAAGAAGTCTAATTTAACTGAAAGCAACCAAGAAATAATGCAATCATGGATATCTTAAAATCACAATGCTACATTAAGTTCTATTTATTATTGAAAACTTTCCTATTTCAAGTTCAAAAAATTTACAAGGAATGGCTTAAAATCAAAGTGAAAAAAGATAATTTTCTCAAATACTTTTGGTAATACTATTATCATCCTCAAGCATGTGGAATAATGTCATTTTTCCACACATAAAAATGATAATGTAGAATTATCAAAGGTACTTTAATTATTAATTGAAAAGTATCTTATGGTGTTATCAAGTTCAAAAATTTATAAATGCCTTATACATTTATAAATTTTTTAAATTTATAAGGCATTTATAAATTTTTGAACTTGAATTTTCGTTATACATTTATAAATTTTTTAAATTTATAAATTGATAATTTTCAATAATTAATATGCAATTCTTTGTTGTATAGTATGTTGTTAAACTCAATTATATTGCCATATCATCTATTTTCATTTTTTCGTTTGTTTCACTTTAATACATAGAAATATATAAAAAGAAATACATAGACATCTTTCTCACTAAAAAATCTCATTTTTGTGTTGTCAATAAAACTATGAATCTTTTACTTTAAAATTGCACATGCCTATTAATTCTATTATTGTCTCTGATTCATGCCAATGCTGACTAGAATAAGTGTAGCTTCAAAAGTACATCTAGCTGATCATTGCTTTAACCTGTCCGTTGTTCCCAAAAATATTCGTGTTGACCTCCTTGACCTGCGTGGACAATCCGAAATATTTTCATGTTTACATCGTAACGTTTTTGATACTAGATGTAACTTTTAAAATATAATTTTTTTGTTTCTATATTATTCAATATATTTAGTTTGTTTGTGAAACATAAAAAACTAACTTTTTAAGATACAGTAAACATGATTATTATTTTAAAAAAAAATTTTTAGGCTTAACATCAACAAAAATTCAACATGGCATCACAGGCAACAAATAAAAATTTTAACATCGAATAGATTAATAAAACTTGATTTCTAGTAAATAAGAAAACATATATTATTTTAGCTACTCGAAAGATTATACATGAAAATGAAATATATAGAGAAATTTAATTATTTTTTACTTCATACAGCACTTACTATGAAGAATTCGGTAAATTGTTGAATTGATACAAGTTTCTGGAATTTACTAAACTTCTCTAGAATGTTCAAAATTGTTCTCTGACAGATGGCATCTAGAAGTTTCTTGTAAAGTACCTAAATGAAGGGTGTTGAGGTGCACTAATATAAGTGAAAAGATATTGTGTGTGTGGCAATACCAACTTTTTAAATATCAAATTTGCCAATTCTTTCTTGCGACCAATTCATATATATGCACTTTACAATTATCAATTTGGTGTAAAAAAAGCCAAATCTTATTGCTGTATAGTGCAATAATTTGATGAAAATTTCATCTCTAAGTCTACAATCTATGACTCGATAAATTTAAAGTTGGGTAATATGAAGTTGAAGATAGTGTGAAGGGCTAGCCATGGTTAGAGAGTCTGGGTTAGTCTCTCTACCACTTAATCAAAGGCGCAATCGGTAAGACTAGCCCTCAGAGTCGAAGGATGGCTTTTTTGAGTTTATGTTGATCATGATTCAGAAAAATTGAGATCCTGTCATGACTGACACCAGTTAAACTATTTTAATCACAGTTTAACTTGTGTATATAAAAGATAATTACTAGGAGGACTATTTCTACAAGTGGAGCATTGCGTGAGTGACAAATAGTCCGAGCTCAATAAATGACAGAAGTCAAATAAACAACATAACAAATATGATTTAATGAATAAACGAATTATACTATATACATCTCTAAAATGACATACGATAACACTGGAAGTACAATGGAGTTAAATGAGCTTATATCTAACTATACCTATATTTCTATGCCTTGTGTGAATGCTATACCTGAGAGAGATAGCTTACAATTAACAATATATATACTACCTTGACTTATATAGTATTCATAGTCGTAGTCTTCTATGAGGAGCATGGGAGAGGGATGATATGGACCGAGAGAATCAATCTTCTATATGCACAGTATAAATTATGGTTGAACATCTATAAGCACCTTCAATATTATGGGAGGATGCCTAGGGTTATATGGCATCTAGAACTGTGGAAGCCTGCCTTCTTATGGCCTCTCTGAATTGTAGAGAACTGCCTTCTACGGCACTTTCCAAATTGATATGGACTGCCTTGGTTATGTGACAATTACTTCTTATGGAGAAATGCCTTGAGTGCCGGAAAAATTCCCTTTTTATTGGGACCTCTGCCCAATAGCGTCTAAAGAACGAGCAGGATGTGTAATGAGTGCAGAGCAGGTAAACTGACTTCTGGCTATATCAAATAGCAATAAGCTTGCAAGAGAAAGGAAGTTGACTTCCCTTTTCTCTGAATATGACGAAAGTTACATCCTTTCGGGTGAAATCACTTAAACAAATAAAATATTTACCCTCATTATATAAAATCAATTAATCTAATTAACTCACGGATCTCACAATAGGCTACGATCTTGAAGGCCTTCTGTCCTATTGGATAACAAGCAGCAACAGCTGGTGGAAGCCAACCTATATCTGACTATGCAAGAAGTAAGCAAGACACTTGGTTGTGACCAGTCCACTAGTTTGTCATTAGAAAGGTCTGCAAGATCTTTTCTGACAAGAGCACATGTATTGACTCGAAAGAATTTGCTTAATTTCAGCTGGAAGTTCTCCCTCACCCCCATATAGCACAGACATTGTACTATCCAACTACCATTACTTCCATTCCATGCAACTCTTCTTGGATGGATAGCAGTTTATAGATGAGTAGGAGATGAAAATTGCACTTACAGAGTTCTTTGAGTCAAAACAGCCCAAGTTTTATTCAGTAAGAATCCATGACTTGCCTAATCAAAGGAACAAGATGCTTGAATATAATGGCAGTTATTTTCTGGAATAAACTATTTTTTGTTTTTGAAATATTATACTATAAAACTCTACAAAATTCCAGAAACTTTCACATCAACTCAATATTCAAAAAAGATCTCAAATTAATACAGATAAGAATATGCATTTATGCAACATGTTTCAACAAAACAACTTGATAACTTTGCATCTCAAATAGAATGATGTTTATGTATTCATAAAGATATATTTGTTTTATAAATCATGCTTATAAAAGTTTATTGTGCTGGTCTAGTTAATTTCTGTTAGCACTTGAATATATTCATCGTCAGACATTTATTTATGACAATCATTAACCTGTTCCGTATTATTCCCGACATATTTCACCAGTCAAGGTCACCTGCTGATCTTGACTGGTTGACCTGAGATCTCTCGTTTCATCATCAGAACGTTTTTGTAACTAGATCTCATTAGTCATTATAATTTTTATACTAAAACTAACTTCCAAAATATATTTTTTTTTTTTGTTTTTACATTTATTAATATATTTATTTTGTTTATGCATAACAAAAAAATAATTTCAGACGATACAACAGTCACGATTATTATTTTCAAAAATATGTAATTTTCGTTATGCTTAACATCGAAAAAAATTCAATATGGTTTCTTTGTTGCATATTGCAACAAAGAAAAATTTCAACATTGGATAGGTTAAATTAAAACTTTTATAAAACCTAGCTACTATATTTATTTCACTTACTTCTTCTCTTTCACTTCTAAGTTCTCCATCTAATTGCTGCTGCCTTAATTTTTTATAATCTGGTTCAATGGGTTCGTACACTTCTTCAGAAGTATCGTAGAGCCCGGGAGCTGGTTTCTTCTGAAATGGTATTTCTGCATTGTAATCCACGCCTCGCTTCTTCTTTTTTCGAGGAGCCAATTCGATTCCAGCCATTCTTAATTCTCTACGTTTCTGAAGTGCCGCCAAACGTCTTGCTTCTTCTAATTGTTTTTCTCTAGCTTTCCGTTTGGCCTTCTTACCTTGAGTATTAGCCAGTCTTGCTCTTGCTTCAGACAACATCTCCAATTCTGTACAAGAAAATCAGTTTATGATTATTGGAAAGTAATTAAAACTTTGCAAAAAATACATAGAAATTAAAGAATTATAAAACAGACTACAAGCAAAATCTATGAGGAACAGTAGGCTAAGGTCATTTAGTTTTACTTGAAGTTGATAAAAACTTAGGATTTGTTTATTAGTAATGAAATGGTTGATAATTACTGAATAAAATTAACAATATACTTATGTAAGTATATAGTTAACAAGACAATGACAATAATTCCCTTAAAGTTAGACAGAACTCACAGACTAAAGTTACAGAGCAGACCTATGGTTCTGTTCACTATTCAATAATCTATTAAAAGTGATAAGTGAGAGGAGAGTGTAAGGAGATAAGATTAGAGGAAACAATATTAAAATATTCTTTCTCTTGTTAACTGGCAAAGAATTAAATTTTTAAAAAATTACTCATACCATCACATACATTTTAAAAAATATAAAAATACATGGAAGATACAAAATCTCTTCACAAATTCATCATTCACAATCACTATTCATACACAACATTCATGTACAGAGAAAACATTTTACTGTATTGAAAGTTACGACTCCAAAAAATGCAATTTGGTTAAAATGTCTTCTGGTGACAATTCTGTAATTACAAACTGAATGACAGATTTCTGTAGACATTTTGTATCTTCCATGTATTTTTATATTTTTTAACACCATCAGCCAACTTTAATCAACTATTTGTTTTTAGTTTTAAGTTACATATTTTATAGTTAATAATATGAAAAAAATTATTCTTACTCTAGCTGTTAATATGATCAGTTATTTTATTCAACTATGTACTTTAATATAAAAGCTATATTTATAATGCAATAAATTAGGATTGAAATTTTCAAAATATACCATCTTCATCCATATCTTTAGGATCAGGTCTTGCAGGTTTTGTCTCTGGATTTGGATCTATTTCTCCTGGTTTCAATTTACGAGGATCATCTGCAACGTCGCCATCTTCCTCTCGTCTTTGAGCTTGATCTCTAAATTTTACATTAAAAAATTTTATAAATATTAAAGTGAAACAGGAATATTAAAAAAGTACAAAATAATTAAATAAAAAATAATAATAAAATTTGAAATTATTTTAAACATCTATGACAAAACAATAAATTTGTTAGTTGTTTATAAACATTCTAAATTCAAAATTTTGGTTCGTGATTATTTGTGACTGATTAATGAAATCATTTATTGATTAATATTTAAATAGACGCAAACATTCTATATTATTAATTTCCATACTATACAGGATGTATCAGAATGACGTTTTAAAAATTTGGGGGATTGTAGAGGATGAAATTTTGAACGTTTTGATATAAGGAACCTATAGCCGGAAATGTGATATAAAGTTTCTACAGCACTTTGCACGTTATATGCAGTCAGTATGCTGAATGAAACAGCAGAATACAGTATTTATGATAAGTTTTATTGACAAAAGAGTAGAATACAATCAAACTGTACATCGAATCAGTGGCTGCACTACTTTAGAGTAAATGTTCAATGTGACGACCACCAACTTCGTTACATAATGTGCAATAAACCATGTTTTGTCCGACCCTCTGAAAGATGCCACGCTTCCCTCTGATGGTATTAAATGCTGTAAAGATGCACTCCGTAAGCTCATGAACTGTTCCTACAGGTGTTGCGTACACAAGGGACTCACGTTGACTAGTTGTGTGTTTACAGCACAGCGCCAGTGGATGCAAGGGGTGACCCAAAGGACGACAAACACTAAGTACACAACATCCTGTACATAGACATCAGTTAGACCATTGTAGTTGTGTGTTTGCAGTCTTCCATCCGCAGCAATATGACGTCAATGGACAGAAGGGTAGCTACCAAAGTGAAGGGCAGTCAAGCACTTCCTACTGCTGTAGACACTTTAGTTCAAATTTCCA
>NW_019385048.1:127918-134853 GCF_000671375.1 Centruroides sculpturatus
AATTATTTGCGAGAAAGCTAAAAAGATACATGCTGATCTCATGAAAAATCAAGCAAGAACTAGCCAGGAAAGCGAGGTGTTTAAAAGCCAGCCATTTTTTTACTTGAGAACGGATTAATCATTTTTACATTACTTCTTATGGGAAAGGTTGGTTTGGTATACGTCCTATTCGGTATAAGTCCAAACACCAGGAACGGATTAAGGTCGTATACCGAGGTTCCACTGTATATTAAAATTCTTTATTGGTAATTTAAGCTTTATACGGCACATAATCATCAAGTCCCAATCATCAATGGATAAACCTTACAGAAATCTCTCGACGAGGTCGAGTAAATCATAAATTTCCTCATAAACACGCGGCAAACTTGCGAAACGCCAACAGAAACCAACAGACGGCGACGACCATCTCCTCGCCTCGCACTTTTACCGAGATACCCACCGTCCACCGAAGGCGGCACATAGCGATCGTCGGAACGATCGCCATACGCATTATTCCCGGCTCCACAATTTATACAGTACAGTACGGTATTACATATAGTATGTACTGTACATAATTGGACAATATTATATAGTATGTACTGTACATAATTAAAAAAGAATTATTGCTTCAGCTTTGCTTTCCTTTCCCATCGACTACCAAAAATGGATCAAATGGAAGAGAATTTGGAAGTGTTTTGTAAACAACAAATTACTTTTAGACCGAATGAGTGTAATCGATTTCATTTTTTCTGGTTAATTGTGTATTTAAATGATAATAATCAGGTGTTGATAGTCTTATTGGAAATTCTGTTACTCTCCTGCATCATTATTGATCTTTATATTGTGTTTGTCAAACACGTTTATGATGGAAAGAATAAAATACAAAGAATATTTCTTACCTCCGTATTCCTCCATACGCCTCCTTTTATCATAATCCGAGGCATGATTAATCTTAATAAAAAATATGAAACTACTCCAAACAAACGATTCCACAACTTCTTTCCTTTGCTCACTTTCTCACGTCGCCGAAAACGTTTCCGCCCAAATGTCGCCAAATTTATACAAAATTTTAAATAAACTAATTTAGTAAGAGTTATTATATATAATAGGTATATAATAACTCTTACTAAATTAGTTTATTTAAAATTTTGTATAAATTTGTAACAGGCTATTGCCTATTACGTTAATAAACATTCTATTCTATTCTATATATAATAGATAAGGAGCAGTGCTGTGCGATGTCTATAATTTTAACATCGATGTCAAACATCGATGTTTGCCTAAGCATCGATGCTAAATTTCGATGTTGGATTTCACATCGATGTTTGATCGATGCCCATCGGAACATCGATGTTCAATCAAGATAAACTCAAACAATTTAAAAAAAAAAACAAAACCGGGTTTGTTCGAACAGAAGTTCCTGACGCATGCGCAATGTCATTTTACAATGCAAAGAATAATGTGCATGCCGGTTCTAAATCAGTTACAGTTAGGGACTAGGGACTTGCGTAGGAGTAACGTAAGTAACCTAAATTAAGAAAAAACAGGTACAGATAACTTAGCTCTATTTGATACGTGTACGATCTTACATGCAAAAAAAAGTCGACAGGGTTTTTATTTTACTATTTCCGCCCTGTGGGCACTAAGAGGGCCTTTTATAATAGGGCCATTATGGGTTCGGCCAGGCCCACAATAGGGTGACTGGATGGTGAGGGACGGGGCCCGACATATCCGAACGGACCACCCCCCGAAAAATTCCTGGGAATTCCTTGACCCGTCCGGATTCGATCCCGGGTCCCCCAGAGCGGTAGGCAGGACCGTTCGGCCATCCGGCCTCAAAGTCGACAGGTTGCGCGCCACAAGTCGGCGTAAACAGACTAACATGGCAGAGTTGCGGATGAGTTTCAATGAGTGTGAGTTCATTCACTGTTAAAATAGTGTAAATTTGTAAACATATTTGCGAGAACTTTGTTTCATCGCAATTTCACAATTTCTACGAAATTCCCGGACTGTCCGGGTGAAAACCGAACAGGTGGTAACACTAGGAACAAAGAATGAAGTGCATGCATCGATGAATCAAAATTCACATATTGCTAACATCGATTCAGGATCGATGTTTCAAAAACATCGGAAGGTCGATGCATCGACAAACAAAAACATCGATGTGTCGATGTC
Organism: Centruroides sculpturatus; assembly: GCF_000671375.1. NCBI lineage: Eukaryota > Metazoa > Arthropoda > Arachnida > Scorpiones > Buthidae > Centruroides > Centruroides sculpturatus. The sequence continues at coordinate 130,073 of NW_019385048.1, forward strand.
ACATCGATGCATCGCACAGCACTAAAAGGAGTTTCGGTTTCGTTTTCAGTTACCGGTGGACGCCATTTTTGACTGTCGTACTTTAATCATCAATAGAAAGTGCTCAAAGGGTTTTTCCCTTCACGAGAAGGACGAGGTTTTTCGCTACAGTTATTTCTGAGACTAGAGGAACCTGTGGGGAAGATTCCCTGGACCCTTGGGGTTTTTCAGGTAGGAGTGTTTTAGTACTCCGTCGTGGAGGTTATTCCGAGTGAAGGAAGGGCTTCTCCCCAGCGAGGATGCCCTCAGCCACGGCCGCCAGACTCGGCGGATCGCGGTGATCTTACTGAACTTCGCTTCTTCGCCCCTTTAACGGAAGTGGAAAAATTACATTCCATTAGCCGGTCGCTTCCCCCGGAGCAAGTTTACACGGTATTTCTGGAGGGTCAGAGTCCCCTTCGCTGTCTTCGCCCGGTGGATCTTCATGCAACACTTAAACAACATTTCACACACCCGGAAAGCATACAAGACGTCCGGTATTCGCGGGCAGGCGCTCTTATACTTAAATCTTGCGACCCACAAACAGCGGAGGAGACCCTACACATCGCAGACTTGGCTGGAACACAAGTTAGGGGCCGATTGGCACCCGATTGTGCGCTTACTGCGTATCTCGTGCGAGGTGTCGATACGTCAATAGCTGTAACAGAGATATACGACATACTTTCGGACAAAAACATTCCAGTCATAGAAATACGCCGCTTCACGCGGAGAGAGGGGGACTCAGTAGTTCCAAGTCCCACAGTTTACTTGTTAGTGGCAAGTGCTACAAAAATGGAGACAATTACTTTATACTATCAGCGCTACAAATGTGAAAGGTACATTCCTCGTCCACGTTTCTGTGAACGGTGCCTTTCTTTCGACCACTCAGCCGCTTCGTGCAGAGGCCGACGTAGATGCATCAGATGCGGAGCGGATCATGAACCCAATGATTGCAATGCTGAGCGGAAGGACTGTGTCCGCTGCGGAGGAGCACACAAGGCGAACTAAAGAAGAAGAAGAAGAGTTATTATATTAATTAATATCCGGTATATAAATACTTTAATTTTAAGTAAATTAGAAAACTAATCTAAATACAGTCGATCCCCCTATAACACGATAGATACGTTCCGTTCTTTATGAATCGATTTTGTACGAGTCCTTGCCAATCACAGCCCGACACGTGTCAAGTTTACGAACTACGGCTGTTTGAAAGGTTTTCTTCCATAAAATTAATCGATTCCTAGACTAATTCGACTCAACATTTCCAAAACACGTATATTTTTTTGGGAATAATCCGTATAAACTATGCTGTAAACAAAAAATTGTAGGATTACTTACCGAGTGTGCACCGTTCGACGTCGCTATTGCTCAAGCTTGTTTTCGTCACGGAGCAGCGCACCAAACGGCGGGCGATTTCTGATAAGTTATTTTTCTGCGAAAACTTCGTTGAACTTTGGAGACATCATTAATATAAATAATTTTTATGGCCGTTGAATAAGAAATGTTTCTTTCACAAGAAATGTATAAAATTACAGTACTATGTTAGACTTACGGTAGCTAATTTACATACTGTACAGACGATAGTTAGCGTAAAATCTCCGTAGCATGGCACCACGCGGCGGAAAAAATATATATAATTATAATAAAGTTAAAATAAATTAAGTTAATATTGTACAGACAATAATAATACTGTACAGACNTATTAGACTTACGGTAGCTAATTTACATACTGTACAGACGATAGTTAGCGTAAAATCTCCGTAGCATGGCACCACGCGGCGGAAAAAATATATATAATTATAATAAAGTTAAAATAAATTAAGTTAATATTGTACAGACAATAATAATACTGTACAGACGATAGTAAACTCATCTTACCCATCTAAACTCTCCGTAGCGTGTAAGTAGTTCGGCTGCTCGTCTAGTATTGGTCCAGATTCGACCAATCCTGCCGTGACACGAGTCGGTGATGACGTTTTACGGGTCCCTTTTAGCGTCTTTATACGAATACAGTCGCAATTTTTTCGTCGCGTTATAGGAATCCGCATTATAGGAACCCGCATTATAGGGAGTCTACTGAATACAGGCTGTATTTCAACCGATGTTCTACTAGCAAAAAATTTCACTACAAAATAACGGATATTGGTCACTACAATGCACTAAAACGTTGAACATTTCCACGTTGAACTTTAACCAAAAACACACATTGCAATCGATATATGTCCAAAGCAGAATTATAATTACTTCATGACTGTACTGTACATAAATTTTTATATATAATAAAAATTATAAAATTTTATATTAGGCTATCAATATGGAATCTTTAAACGGTTAGACCGGATGGCCGAGCGGTCAAGGTGGCAGCCTACCGCTCTGGGGGATCCTGGATCGTATCCGGTCGGGTCAAGGAAACCCCAGGAATTTTTCGGGGGGTGGTCCGTTCGGATATGTCGGGCCCCATCCCTCACCACCCGGTCGCACCATTATGGGTCTGGCCGAACTCATAATGGGCCTGCTATAAGAGGCCCTTTTAGTGCCTACCGGGCGGAAAAAGTATTAAAAAAAAAAGATTCCATATTTATCAAAGTTGAGCATTTTTACATTAATTTATAATTGTGTGTAGGCACATAAAAAGAAAGTTTAAAAAACGTTTGTTCGATAAAAAATCTTTTACGTTGTGTAGACTGTAGATTAATGTACCATGAATATAGTTGCTTATATATATTAGGGAGATAGTGACTATTGTTATCTACGCCCACAAAATTAAGCTTTTTGCTGTTTTATGTTAATATAAAAGTTTTTGAAAATGAAATCTCGCNTACATAAAGTGAAGGGCAGTCAAGCACTTCCTACTGCTGTAGACACTTTAGTTCAAATTTCCAACTGTAGGTTCCTTCTATCAAAACGTTCAAAATTTTATCCTCTACAATCCCCAAAGTTTTAAAATGTCATTCTGATACACCCTGTATAATTTTAAAATGAAGAGGAAATATCAATACTTATCTTCTCAAGCTCCTTAAAAAATTTTAAACTTTTCTATAATTTTTTATTAAAATATAATAAAAATAAATAAAACTTACAATAAATATTCGTAATGTTCCAAGCACTGAGCTGCAGTTCTACCAATAATTGGTGCAATAGTCCTCCATTGGGTAGGCATTAATTTAGCCAAATGCAGTAATTTTTCTTCTTCTTCCCTTGTCCATTCAGTTTTTTTAATGCTCGGATCCAACCATTCGTACCTAGTAACAAGTTTAAAAAATGTATTATTGTATAATTTAATGACATGTATATTATAAATTTAACCAGCAATATGTAATAGAAAATTGAATACATTATTCAAATGTACAGCAATTTTATTTATAGAAAAATCAGCAGCATCACTCCAGTTTTAATGTCTTGTAAAGCATTACTCATAAAATAGCATTACTCATAAAATATTTTCAAATTATATTATTTTATCTGAATTAGATGCACTACAATCTAGCTGCAATCACTCCAATCAATTATTAAACTTTATCATGTTGTCCTATGACATAAACATCCTCTTTTCAAGTTTATCCTTATTTTCCAATGATTAATTTTACATAAAATCATAATTCTGTTGTATTAATATTGTGATATTGGAATATTCCAATGAGCAGTTTTGAATATTATAAATAAAACAATAAATGATCAGTCTAGCATGGAAGAAATACACAGTTAACAGAAAACCCAATTAATTTTTAATGCTTTTGATATTATTTTATTTTTAAACCAACGAAAGCTAATTTTATATTCTAAATTCTTCATAAGAATTTCAAATATTAAACAAGAAGAGTTTATAAATACTGATTTGCAGTACTCGTTATTTATGAAGTTCTTAGATATTCCTTCATAAACCTCTAAAACTTTTACTAAGGAGATATTAATCAAGGAAAACAGAGTTGCTTCCATCAACAGAAATCCTGACACTTAAAAGTCATCATATGCCAACTTTTAAATGTAAAGATTCCAAATATATTTAATAAAATATTTAGTACAGCTTCTAAATTAATAAATTGATCATTAACTCACTTATAAATTGTTTTAAATTTGGCAATTCTTATTTGTTCCTTAATAATTTGCTCCTAGAGACAACAATATACATATACAAACAACAAAAACTAACTTTACAACATACAACAGTTCTATTTTATTTATTTAAGCTTATAATATCCAAAAGTTTATCTGTAACATTTGTTAATGCTGCTGCTTAATCTCTGTCATGTAATTGTTTGCACTATAACATAAATTTAAAGACAGATATAATTACAATTATTAATTTAATTAATTTAAATTTCTTAATTACCATCTCGCTTTGCACTGTATGGCAGATTTTCGATGCAAGAGAGAGGCTATACGAGACCACTGATTTTTTCCATATTTCATAACGGCAGCCTTCAAGATTTCATCCTGTAAATATAAACAGTGATTATTTCAATTCATTATCAATAAATAATCACAAATATTTTTCATATTATATACAGTGGGTGATCGGTTAATGAACACAATCCATTCCAAACCTTTGTTTGCTATCCAAATTGTTCGTTAACTGATTATCAATTTACCATAGGTTTGTATGGGAATTTGATTAATTCATTCTGGAGACCCAAAAAATAAAAAATATATACTTTACTATTACATATAAATAAATGTAGTAAAAAAAAAATACATACAGTAGAATCTCGATTATCCGGACTAATTGGGGATGAAGGTAGTCCGGATAAGGAAAAATCCGGAAA
>NW_019385048.1:142886-179801 GCF_000671375.1 Centruroides sculpturatus
AAAAAAAAAAAAAAAAAAAATAATGAAGAATTATTTGAAGAAAATTTTTAAAATAGACTATTATTTTATAATTACTCAACGTTTTTAAACAAAAGTACCAAAAGAGCCGTTAGCAGTCGGTCAGCTCTAAAAAAAGCTATTTATCATATTCAGACATTGTTCATATTCTTACATTATTTAGTAGCTCGGTGTCGCTCTTATCTCTGCTCGTAAATCTAGGCGACAAAATGCCGGTTGGGGAAGTCCAAAACGAATCAATTTGTTAAAAATTTAAGAGGTCCATAGTACTCATCATGGACACTAAATATGTCAAATTTTACTAAGTCGGATTAATAATCAATATCTCTTTGAGATATTAATTATTAAGGCTCATAGTTGGCATTTTAATTTAATAACATTACGCGTATGGCTTAGGTCTACGATAATTCACTAAAATAAATAATTTTTAATGAAGTAAAGTTTTTTGAAAATCGAAATACCCAAAGTGTTTGTTCATAACGACTGCTCACTTTGATAAACGAGACAATATTTATCGGGCTCTACTGCACCGTTTTTCTAATTATTCACGTAGGCCCGTAACATATACAAGCGAGTTCTTTCAACGGTTCATCAGACAAAATATTTTTGTCGAAATAAAGCGTCCAACAAAAGTTTTCAATAAGAGAACATACGCTTTTTAAAATTTATTTTTAAACAGGAAACGTAAATTAATGTAAAACAGATATTAATTGACATAGATCATTTCATATGAAACGAATAAGCAAACCAATGATGTAGTTCGTTTCATATAAAGCGAACTACATCATTGGCTCTCTTATTTAGCTGCAAGGAAACGCGCCCTATATGTTCTCGAGGGCTTAAAATGTTTTGATTTATTTACTTCCATTCATCATCAACCGAAATAACATTATTGCCGTTTAATACCGTATTTACGTAAAAATAATGTAACAAACTTTGGGGAAATTATTTTAAAATAGATTTGTTATAAAATAAAAGTATTACGAGAGTTGGCAACACGAAATCGATTATTCCGGTATCGTTTGTTAACGTTGACTAGTCTTCTGCTAGAAAAAAGATGGAATGGTTACAAACTTTACGAATTTCTCGAATTATATCGCGTTTAGAATCTTTGGGAAGATTTTTTACAGCTAGGGGAATATTTATTTGCGTTTTGGGATTTAATTGGCTCCTGTATCTATGGGAAACTTATTTGTCTGCTAGGCAGGTGAGTTTCTTCCCGATTTTTTATTATTTCCATTCAAATTAAATAAAATATTGAATAAATCGACAAAAAGTTTATTTCTGAAGCACCAGAATTGTCTATTTTATATTTTATTTCAATAGATTAAATTTCACAATTACTTTAAACTTAGGCTCCGCTAAGTGCATCCTAAATTTAACCTGTTTAACGTATTTATATTTTCAGTACAGAGTGTACAAGAATGCCGCTTCGGTGCCTCCCGAGTTGATCGGAATCATGGATCAGACCACTTTCAACAAGGCTCGTGCCTATCACTTGGATACGGCCAAATTTTCTTTTTTCTGTTCCTTGGTCAAGCAGTTTGTGACCACGGTAAGTGTGGGCAAAGTTGAACCGGTCAAAAAATAATTCGAGCTGTTGTGTTCTAATTGTAAGTCGTTGCCGATGGTGATGCGCCGTGATTTACGGTTAGAATACGAAACGAGAAATTTGAACTAAACCTTCTGTGTGATACGATTCCTATAATTTATTACGAGTGGTGTGGATGGAATACTGGGTGTTTCGGTGTGCGTCGGTGAACTGCTGTGTGTTCCGATATTTGCTGGCGAGTTTGTCGGCGTGGCTGCCGGTGCGCATTTGGCCGTTTGGTGTGTCTAACTCTGGCCAAGCCGTGTGGCCTCCTCCACGGTTATGTTATTAATGCCATTTTTACTGCTATTCTGTATTACCATAAAGTTATTTGAAAAAAAAGTCAGCAAATGATACAATAGAACTATTTGCTTTTGCCATCTTGTTAGGTTGCCAGATGTTTCTGTAAAGCTTTATATTAAACTAGTCACCAATGCTTATGTAATATACCCAAACTCCAATAGTAAAGTTCAATAATTATGCTGTACAATGCTTGTAATGCATATAGAAATGAAAACAAGCATTGTTCTACGTTCAAAAGACTTTATAACCTGAAATCGGGGCTTAAGACTGTCGAAAACATTTGTTCTATGGTGTAAATATTGAACTTTATCATTGGAGTCTAGATGTATTACTTAAGTTTAGTTTTTCTCCAGTTACAATAGTAGTATGGGCGGTCTTCTACTTCTATACAATTCACTACAAGTCGACCCCCCCTATAACACTGTTGATTATTCCATTTTATATGAATTCCATGTTGTATGAGTCACTTAGATTTTACAAATACAGTAGACCCCCCTATAAAACCGGTTCCTATAATTACGATTCCTATAAAACTGCAAAAAAATTGCGACGGTATCCGTAAAAAAGGTAAAAAAAACTCCTATAATTACGTGAAATGTCATCGGGCAGCCGAACTATTTTCCGCCGTCAAGTGCCACGCTACGGAGAGTTTGCTATCATCTGTACAGTATTATATATAAATTAGATATAAATTAGGTACTGTACATATAATTATATATTAATTATATATAAATTAGGTACTGTATATATAATTATATATTAACTTATTGTAACTTTGTTATAATTAAATATATAATTTCCGCCGTCTAGCGTGGCGCCACGCTACGGAGATTTTTACGCTAACTATCGTCTGTCAGTATGTAAATTAGGTACCGTAAGTCTAATACAGTACTGTAATTTTATACATTTCTTGTGAAAGAAACATTTCTTATTCAACGGCGATTAAAATTATTTATATTAATGATGTCTCCAAAGTTCAACGAAGTTTTCGCAGAAAAATAAGTTATTAGAAATCGGCCGCTGTTTGCTGAGCTGTTCCGCGACGAAAACAAGCTTTAGCAATGGCGATGTCGAATGGTGCACACTCGGTAAGTAATCCTACAATTTTTTGTTTATAGCGTAGTTTATACGGATTATTTCCAAAAAAAATATACGTATTTTGGAAATGTTGAGTAGAATTAGTCTAGAATCGATTAATTTTATGGAAGGAAACCTTTCAAACAGCCGTAGTCCGTAAACTTGACATGTGTCGGGCTGTGATTGGAAGGACTCGTAAGAAATCGGATTCCTAAAGAATGGAACGTAGCTATGATCTTATAGGGGGGTCGACTGTAGATGTGCCAGGCTGTGAACGGCTCACGTATTTGTAAAATCTAAGTGATTCGTACAACATGGAATTCATATAAAATGGAATAATCAACAGTGTTATAGGGGGGGTCAACTGTATTTCAATTTTTATCGATACATAAGACAAAAACGTGTATTTTCAAGTAATGATTTGCCTCTTCTTGTGAACTATTAGTCACTAGTTCCTTCCCATCTCTCTGATATTAATCGTGTCCATTTTCGGTGTCACGGCTTTGTTCTTGAGTTAGCGCTTGTGTTGATAAGTTGTGTCTTGTCAGGACATGTGCTATCACTTTATGTACATTTCTGTTTTGGTTAGAAAAAATTGCCCTTATTAATTCATAAACATGAGTGAAAAACAAAAAAGCAGCAGTGCTGATACGGGTCTCATAACCTCCATACAATGAAGATAAAGATGGATATAATTAGACATTCTGAAAGTGGCAAATCTTTTTCTTCAATCGGTCGTTCATATAATTTAAGCTGATCAACAATATGTTCCATCATGAAAAACAAGAATAAAATTAAGGAATATGTTCAAAATTATGGAAATATTTCTTCGAAGATTGTTTCAAAAAGACATGGCAGAGTAACGGATGAAATGGAGAAATCTTTGACTTTATGGATTGAAGATCAACATCAAAAAGGCATCCTGTTGAGTTAATCAATTATTCAAGCTAAGGCTTTTAGTTTGTATGAATATTGGAAGAAATGATTAAAAGAAGATTCTGCTATGGAATTTGTAGCAAGCAATAGCTGGTTTGACAAATTTAAAATGAGGTCGTCTTTACATAATATTAAATTTACTGGGGAAGCTGCCAGCCAATGTATTCCCACTTTCTCCAATATCATTGAAGATTGAGTTTATTCTTGCCAAATCTTCAATGTGGATGAGATGGGATTATTTTGGAAAAATATTCCTACACCCCATACTTAGCAAAGGAAGAGTCAGTTGTTTCTGGACGTAAACCTTCTAAAAACATTAACATTGTTTCTTGGAGGTAATTTTGCTAGTAATTTAAATTGAAACCAATGCTAATTTATCGAACAGAAAATTCCAGAGCATTGAAAGGAAAAGATAAAAAAAAAGTTTTGTCATTTGGAAATCAAATACTAAAGCCTGGTCTACTGCACAGCTTTTTCAAGATTGGTTCTCACATTATTTTGTGCCTTTTGTTAGGCAATATTGTAATGAAAATAATTTACCATTTAAAGCACTATAGCTCTTAGCCAATGCTCCTGGACGTCCAAAATTTCTGCAAAATTTATATCTGGAAATTAATGCTGTGTTTCTTTCTCCCAATACCACAAACGAAATATAACCCATGGACCAATCAGTGATAGATACTTTTAATCGGATATTTTATATGAGGAGATTAATGAATCAAGCAATCAAGACAATTAAGGAAGATGGTCCTACGTTCAGAGACTTTTGGAAAAATTATAATACATGGAATGCAATAAGTATTACTGGGGACTTGGCTGAAATAAAAATCAACAATGAAAAGTTGTTGGGAAAAAATATGTTCATAAATGATGAATGATTCTGTGGACTTTGAAGAAACTCCTGAAGTTATCATAACTGAAATAGTCAATATAATAAATGAATTAAACTTAGATGATAACAATGAAGATATTGATGAGTTAATGCAACTTAACTCAGAACCTCTGTCAAATGAAGACTTGATTAAACTATAAGAGATGAAGGAAATAAAAAATGGAGAACCTGATAACAAACTCATTGTTAAGACTTTGACAATCAAGAATACAAACAAAGCCTTTATGCATACTGACAAATTTTTTACCATCGTGGAAGAATGTGATCCCAGTGGACATCGTTCAAAGGACAGTACAAAAACACAGCATGTTACAGAACTCTTGATCAAGAAAAGAAAGAGTACAATCCATAATCTCTTGATGAATTTATAAAGAAAACATCAGATACTAATGAATAAAAAATAAATAAATATTTTGAAAACCTTTTTTGATGATTTTTTTACATTGCTCTATTTTTGTACGTTTCAACTTTCATACACATTTCAGGAACCAATTAGGTATGAAAGTAGAGGACTGCCTGATTATTTGATGATCATCAGTGCATTGGGTGTGGCTGAGATTGATGCATATTGGAATGTATGGTACCTACTAATATTCATTCCTTAGTTTGCCTGATCTTATTGTGGAGACAATTTTCCTTATACTGCCAACATTGTGGCTATCCTCTTGTTAATAAATCAATGAATAAAGTAAAATTTGAACCAAATATCTGAAAACTAGATTTTAATTGTTTGAACTAAGTAGTTTGGACTAAAGTTAGTAGATAGACTGCTGTCTTGAATTAATATGTAATTACTAGCTGTTACCCGTGACTTCGTCCGCAGAGGTTTTGCAAGCAAACCCCATTTACATTCAATATTTCAATAACCATAGTAATTGTTAGGTCTATATAACACCTACCGCTGAAGAGAATTGCCGAGAATCAAATGAACCATTTTCAATTTGATCGATTTTCTGGAGCATTTACAATCGTTCTATAATCGAACCAATATGCAATAACAAATTCGAATTTAAAACGGTTCGAACATTTTTAAAATTGAAATAGATAAAAATATTTATAACAATGTCTGAAATGTTATCAATTTAATACACATAAGTACTCAATGAAGACTAAATGTAGTTGAAAACAAAAAATCTCATCTAAAATAGTAGAGTAGAAGCCATTCTTCTGGTTAAGCCTTAATGCTCTCCCTCACCCCCCGCGGGAGAATTTCTAAAAATCCCTTCTTAGTGTGCATTGCCATGACTTACCCTACTAAAATGCACACAAAAAATCGCATCTAAAATAGTAGAGTAGAAGCTGTTCTTCCGGTTAATGCCTTAATGCTCTCCCTCACCCCCCGCGGGGAAATTTCTAAAAATCCCTTCTTAGTGTGCATTGCCATGACTTACCCTACTAAAATGCACACAAAAAATCGCATCTAAAATAGTAGAGTAGAAGCTGTTCTTCCGGTTAATTTTAGCCTTAATGCTCTCCCTCACCCCCCGCGGGAGAATTTCTAAAAATTCCTTCTTAGTGTGCATTGCCATGACTTACCCTACTAAAATGCACATAAAAACAAACAATCGCATCTAAAATAGTAGAGTAGAAGCCGTTCTTCTGGTTAAGCCTTAATGCTCTCCCTCTCCCCCCACTTGGGAATTTCGAAAAATCCCTTTTTAGTGTGCGTTTTCATGACAAACCCTAACTGTGTACCAAATTTCTGCTCTTTAGGTCCAGTGGTTTGCTCTGGGCGATGATGAATCAGTGAGTCAGTCAGTCAGGACAAGCAATTTTATATATATAGATTACACTAAGAATTAAGTTTTATAATTTAGAATGTTTTGGAAGATTTGGGTTTTCATGTGCTTGCTTATATCATGTAGATGTGTAGACTGGTTTTACTATATACACCTCCATGTTATTTTTGGTTCCAGATTAATTACTTTTGACCATATATTCATACAAATTATTTATGACATTCAGCTGACAGAAGTATTAAACCAATGCAATGCTAATAGACAATTACTGTAAATAATTAGGCTATATTTTTGGAAATAAAAATTATGAATTACAAATGAATTTGGTACTAGAGGGAGGCATTAGGTGCCATCTCATATTAAAATTAATAATTATAATATTTAATTAATTAATTTAGATTAAACTGGAAGAAAAGAATTGGCCTGAAACGTTCTGTTTTCTCTAAGAACTTTTCCTCAATTCTTGTGTAAATGTTTAACACCAGTGTAATTGTCCTGTTAATGATTAATGTCCATGTTGACAAATCTATATATATAAAAATGAATGTGTGTGTGTGTGTGTGTCTGTCTGAATGCATTACCACACCGTTTATCCGATGGCCGTGAAACTTTGGGAAGTTGTTTAATATACTCCGGTGAAGGTTTGTGGCATAGTACGATTGCCATAAAACTTTTGGAAAGTTTTTTAATTCACTCCCACGAAGTACATTTATCCTACGATAGATGGCGCGCGTTTACACGAGCATTCGAGCACTGTGTTAGATTGATTTCAAATTGTGAAGACCATTTCTCCCCCTTCAAAAAATATCTCTATATATGCATTTGTGAACTGTTATTTACGATATTTGTAATAATTTTTGTTTAATCACTTTATTTCAACTATTTTTTGCTAATTATGTATTCGCTCGAACTTTGTTAAAACCTTAACCGTATTCCAAACAACAACCGAAGTCGTTGGAGGAAATTCGCCTATTTTACCGATCTAGGATCCCCCTTTCCCAAATTTTAATATCGACTCAAAATAATTTAAAAACACAAATTACAATAAAACGGTTTATTATCCAACTATCAGAAATTCCACAACATGCCAAGGAAGAGAGGAAGGAGCAATTAAATAATCATAATTATAAAGGATTTAAAAAAATTATATAAAAATGAGGAATATCGCACTTCTAACAATCTCTGTGTGTATGTGGGCTAAATTTAAAGAATCCGTGCTTCTCACATGTACAGTACAACTGTATGTGGCCTGTTCACGCGTCGGAAAAACTTCTGATTTATTCGTGTACGCATCAGACAGAAAAACAAAAAATATCGTGTATCCACAAGCACTCCAATAAATAAATAGAATTGAAACGACACTTTGAAATATTTTCCCAATTAAAATGAATAATAATAATAATATAATACTAAGTTTCAATAAAAATGATAAAATGTAAATTTAATTTTATCATAACGAAACTTGAATTTCGTTTCTTCTGAGATCGCAGCAATGCGCGATGGGTAAGCTAGTATATAATAATAAAGTCTATTTGTTAAGCTTTGGACTTTGGTTGGAGTTTATATTTGCAATGCAGTGCTTTAGTCCAAACTGTATAGTTTCAATGATTAAAATTGTGCCAAAATATAGTCCAAAAATTTAGTTTTTATACACTTGATTACAAGGTTTGGGCTTGATGATTATTGGGCTGCAATTTGAAAAAATTATAGACCTATAAATTTCGTTTGTCTGTCTTTCCTTAATCTTGAGATTGGAGTTATATAGACAAAAGACAAGACCAGATAGGGAAAGTTTAGGGGCAAGAGGGCCTCATTTAACTATATATCAACTTTTGATTCAAACCGAAAGTCAAGTTATTTTAATTCAAAAATTTTCCTCTGAATGGTGTTAGATAGATGACTGGCACGATTCTATTGTTAAATTAAAGGAAAAGTATGATATACAGGGGCAAACCACCACTGAGTTGAGGTGGAGAAAAGTAATGTTCAGAAAGTAAGTGTACTTGACCGTAACGTGCTATGATTTTTTTGTTTTTTGAGGGTTGGCAACACTAAGTGATAGAGAGAGATCTCCTGATGGAGCAAGCATTGCAGGAACACAGTAGTACATAAACTCACATTGTAGTGTTCAGTTGTGTGAAAGGTGTCAGTAAGAAATCCCGCCAAGTGCGAGCCACATGCTGTGGTCTACTTCCTACTCGCAGAAGGAATAACACCTATTGAAATTTTTTCGTGAAGGTGTTATGAACAGAACAAGAGTGTTTAAGTGGTGTAGGAAGTTTAGTGGAGGCAGAACAAATGTTTATGTGAGATAAGCAGTGGGCCACTGGCTCATCCCACAATGACCACTTACTCTGCACGGGCTCGTGAAGCCTGATCTCGGCGTCGTCGGATGGCTAGGAGGGCAAAAAGTGAGTGGGGAGTGTGTTGGTAAGTGGGCAGGTGCCGTTTAGACAGGAGACAGGTCAACAGAATAACAAGCATTTATTAATTAATAAAACTAAGTTACAAAAATACTAAAGCAAAAGCAAAATGCGATTATATTAAAGTATTTACAGAAATTGGCGATTACATTCTTAGCTATGTCGCTGCCCTAGTTTCTAGTTTGGAGAGAGAGAGTTTTTATAAAATCTAACCCCTAAATACCTCTAGGTGGAAGGGAGAGTTGGCGAACATCGTCTGTATCGGGACATTCCAATTTTCAACGCTGACTCAGTGCTGATCTCAACATTCGTTAAAATTCGTTCCTTTTTTCAACGTTGAGGTAGCGCTGTTGTCAGCGCTGACTCAACACACTCAGCACTCAACAGATATGTTGACTGCTACTTCCCAATGAATTGTGGGTAATTGGTAAGACATTTGAATGGAATCCATCTTGCTGAGAATGGAATTATGGAAACTAAGCACTTCGTACTCAAATTGGAACGTCGTTGATGATGTCAAATTGTTGACTTCAACACTCAACACTCGCGTTGAAAATTGGAATGTCCCGTACGGAAGGGTGAGGTGTCTTCTATGTCTTCTCCGACGGGATCACAGTCCTTGGCATGGAGATCGACGAATACAAGTACAAAAAATACCTTCCGTGTGCGGACGCCCTGAGCTTCCGGTGATCTCCCCTTTTATATCTTTTTGTGCAAAAGCTGACACGTAATCGACTCTAGTTGACGATGACGGTGCATTCTTCACACTTAACTGTAAACTTCCTCAGTTGGTTGTTACAAACTCGGTGAAATTCGATTATAGTTTAAATTCCTCGGGTTTTTTCTGAAGTTAATTAACCAAAAATTTAGATGTTTAAGCGGCCCGTACAAATCTGAAAAAATCCGCGCCTCACATTTATGACAAACAGAGGAGTGGAAGACCTTCCATTTTGACTGATGAGTTGGTGCAAAAAATTGAGGAAACTGTTCGTGAAGACCGCCGATTGACAGTGGATGAAATTTCTGTGATGTTTCCACAAGTCTCCAGAACTTTCTTATACGAGACACTCACAGAACACCCGTCTTCACACAGCCTTAGCGACCAAGGCAAAGCGCTCTTAAACTCATTTGGTTGGGATGTTTTGAACCACCCCCTGTATTCCCCTAACTTGGTGCCTTCAGATTATCATCTTTTCAACTCCCTGAAGGCACACATGAGTGGAATTAAATTTTCAATCAATGAGCAGGTGCAGAAAGAGGTTCTGAAGTGGGGTGAAGGAGCTGGTGGGAGAGTTCTTTGAGGAAGGCATAAAGAAGCTTGTGCCACGACTCACCACATGCATTGAACGGAATGGTGATTATGTGGAAAAATAGTTAACAAGTATATCAACAATATCCTGTAATTTTTTTTCAAATACACTTTTTCTAAAAAAATATAAAAATTTAGTACACTTACTTTCTGAACATGCCTTGTATTTTAAATTAAACAAATTAAAAATATGATTAAAAATTACAGCTTGGCATTGTGACAATGTCACAATAAATAATTGCTGGTATATATGCAAAATTTAAAATATGCTAAATGACTGCCAGACTAAATCGGGCTGCTTTACCACTAATATTTTAAATTAAATTCTAAATAATTTGGTACTAGATGTAGGCGTTAGGTGCCGTCTCTTATTAAATGTAATTTATTAAATTTAATAATAATTTAATTAAAAATACTAACAGTAAAGTAGCAATATTTAATCCAGCAGTCATTTGGCATATTACAAAAAGTATCAGACTTTGGGATGCTTATATAAACAAAACTTAAATTTAATTATAAATAATACTTTTGATAAATTCAACTTCAGGCAATAAAATCAAATACCATACAAAAAATAAATATGATTACAATATTTAAACATGTACTGTACAGTACATTGAAAAAATCATTGTAACTTATTTTAAAACTGTTCTTGCTTCATGCATGTTGTTCAGTTTTATCTCATTATAATAAATTGAACTTATTGAAAATGTTTATATATATAATTTCTTGTTTTTATATTGTCATATTGGTATGTACTGTATTGTACTTTGCTGTTCTTTAAGGTAATGTCTGTATCCAGGAAATGTATGTTAATGGCACTAATTTGACCTAACTCCAGTTTAAGACCAAATAAGCACTACTAATTTATTGTAATAATATGTTACTATAAACATTTACTTATATTTTGATATCAGTGTTTTTTGTGTAATGGAATAAGTTACATTATTATTAAATTATTGATTTATGATTGCAAAACAAAACAGAAATAAAATTAGACTTTGTTTTTAAATGTAATCTACTGAAATATTGTGACTGTGAACATTAAATGAATGTGCTTTATAGAAGCTTCTCAGAAACTATGATAAGTGTAATTTCTGAAATATAATAGAAGCTATCCATAAAAAATATACAGGACCACACTATACTTTCATTTAAATAGTTGTTGATGCTTTATTTTAGATTAATCATTATTATAGTTAATTAATTACTTTAAGATAAAAGTTACATATATTGTTTGTATAATAATTCAGTCTAATATTTTTAGGATAGATTAATTTTTTATTTTAAGGAAGATAATGATATTTTGATTCTTGGTGATACTAATGCTAGAATTGCTTCTGAAACAGATAATTTAAATTTTTATAATATTAGGAATTCTAATGATATTATTTTTAATTATAGAGGTAGGAACTTTTTGAATTTGGTAAAATCTTTCAGCTTGATTCTTCTAAATTGTCGTTAATTGATTTCCAAGCAAACTTTACGTTCGTTTCCTCTTTGCTAGAATCTGTTATTGATCTAATTGTTACAAACTTGGAATTAGTTGATAATTTAATAAATTTTAAGATTTTGAATAAATTTGATTCTGATTATCTCTCAGTTTCTATTGTTTTTCAGTTTGATTCTGTTCTTCATGCTAAAAGATGCTTACAGTAGTTTCCTGCTTTGTATGGAAATCTTCAGGTTTGAATAAGTATTTATCTAATGTTGTTAAGAGATAAAGATTTTAAGTATGTATTCTTTTTTGATTCTTTGTCCCCTATTATTCATCCTTTCTTGATATGATTCTTTAATCTGCAGCTCAAAGTGGTATGTTTGTTAAGTATGACTGTTCAAGGAATTTTGTAAAGTTCTGGTTTGATGCAGACTGTCTGTGACTGAAAAAATATAAAAATTGGGCTCTACAGTCTTTTACGAGATTAAGCTCTATACAACATTTTATATAAAGATTATAATCAATAATAATAGTCTGTTCTATTACAGTATGTATTTTGTGTATTTTGCTGGATGAAATTATTTCTTGTTATTGTCACACACTCTTATGCATAAAATGGTAATTTTCCACTCTAATGTCATTTCTGAAGTCGTAGGTTCTACACAACTGCTGCTAGAGGTAGTCCTAACATCATGTGTTTTCAGTTATGCATGATGTAATGGCATGCATAGTTTGTTTGTTGCTAAGATCTTGAACATTGTGTCTATAAGATAGATCTTCAACAAGATCTTTGATTTAATTGTTTGTGGATTTATTTTGTACCTGGAAAATATGGAAAAATTATGTTTAGGTTCTACTGAGGAACATTTAAGCCCTTCCTCCATTTATTTTCAGCTAAACTTGTTTCACATTAGCCCATGCTATCACAAAGTTTGAAGGGCTTTTGTGGGAGCCTAGTGAATGACATTGTTCTGTAAACAAAACAATATCTTAAAATTTACAACATTCTTAAAAAGACAATACAAAAAATGTGTCTTCTCACTTTGTCCTTTCACATGCACGTAGGGAAATAACAGTTCCATGGTGCAGTCAACTTTTCACTTGAGGCTACTTGCCTTAATATGTAAAATGTTAAAAGATCTCGCTGGTGATGGCATGATATTAAAAAAATAAATACATTTGATTAATGTACATACTGGATAACCATAATATGAATAAAACACACCTTTAATAATCCAGCAAATAAATTATTTTAGTAACATAAAAATGTTTTTGACTGTTTTTTAACAAACTTCTTCAGTTAACATAAAATAGAATGTAAATATGAAAATAAGAATTCCAAGATAAAAATAAATAATGGAAAATGTAGTTGTAGTCAATAAAATAATATAAATTAAACTGAAAATGTCACATAAAATTAAATTAAATTAAAATAAACAATGTCTCTTAATAATAATAATTCTCGTAAAAAGACCGCCATGCGGTAGCTAATGTGTCCACATCTCTATGGTTGATGCAACCAGTTCTCTTGAGTGTTTAAAGATTTCTAACCTTTCAAGATGTTTTATTGTGTGTAAATTTGTTGTTGGCTTAATTATTGCTGCTTGATCCCAATGGACTTGAATGTCCTGTTGTCTTGCATAAGCTGATAGTATGGTGTTGTCGAGGTTCTTATTAATCATATGTTTTTGCTCCTTGAGGTTGCGCATTATTGTGCCCACATAGACAAGCTCAGAATCAAAACATTGGTTGTGTAATGGTATAGAGTAGATTCCTGTGGCTGAGTTCTGATCATATCGTTTTTTTTAATCATTTTTTAAGAGCTTGAAAACCATAGGATTGTTTCGATATACTACTTGGAAATTATTAGTCTTGGCTGTCTTTTTATGTATTTGCCTTAAAAATGGGATATAATTTAAAACTATCCTTTGTTTTTGGCCCACAATGGCATGTTGTTGTTTTGTTATTTGGAAGGTTGTGATTAGTTTCTCTATGATTTTCCTTTGGTATCCTTGTTGTTCTGCAATCCTTAGAATGTAATTTAGCTTTTTTATTATGTCTTTTATGTTTGTACAATGCATATAAGCTCTTCTTATCCAGGACCTAAAGGCCACTAACTTGATGTGATGTGGATCGATCAATGAATGTGGGTTGAAAACATGGTTTTCTGTATACGCTGGTCCAGATTTCTCCCTGTCTGCATGTGATGGAAATGTCCAAAAAATTTAATTATTTTCACTTTTCTGGTCTACTTGTAGTAATAAACTGTAAGGGTTATTATTGATTGTCTCCAAAAATTGTTGCAAGTTAGGTTTTCTTTGCCATAGGTTGAATATATCGTCAACATATCTGGTGTACAAAATGATAAGGTGCTGAAATTTGGGTAGAACTTTGCTTTCTAGTTGTCGTAAGACCAACTCACAAAGAATTGCCAATGTGGGACTACCCATAGGTATGCCTC
This sequence comes from Centruroides sculpturatus, assembly GCF_000671375.1. Lineage (NCBI taxonomy): Eukaryota > Metazoa > Arthropoda > Arachnida > Scorpiones > Buthidae > Centruroides > Centruroides sculpturatus. The sequence goes on from NW_019385048.1 coordinate 157,074, forward strand.
TTCTTTGTAAATATAACTCATTTTCAAATGTAAAAAATGATGTATATTATACTAGGTAAGTTCTAGTATTTGATTATGTTGTGGCGCATATTCAATATTGGCAAACAAAAAATCTCTTATTGCACAAAAACAAGGAGATAATTTTATAGAAGGATACATCGACTTGAAGTCCAAGACTCTCATATATTCATTGTCCATTAGAGAGATGCCTTTGAAACTTTCTATAAGTTTCAGCGAGTTATTAATTGAGAGCGGATGGTAATGAGCTTTAGATTGGAAGAATTTGACCAGTTGTTTTTTGTTCAAGAATGTTGGAGAGTTACATTTCTTGATTACAGGATGTATTGGGTATCTTGGTTTGTGCATTTTGGCAAATGTGAATATTCTCAGTGTTTTTGGTGCCTGCACTGTGGAGGTGTTCATATGTAAAAGTCTGGTGAAGTTAAGACCCTGTATGAAAATATACATTTTCGAGTCTTTTTTTAATCCATTAACACAACCACAGAAGTAACAGTTACATTGGCTTGAAGAAAATCTTCATTAAAAAGACAAATAATAATAGATAAAAATTCACAATGTTAGAAACAATATCAAATGTCAGTCTTTTATTGGAGGATCTGACATTTTCATATTAATTTTAACTTTGCGAATTTTGTCTATTATTATTTGTCTTTTTAATGAAGATTTTCTTCAAGCCAATGTAACTGTTACTTCTGTGGTTGTATTAATGGATTAAAAAAAGACTCGAAAATGTATATTTTCTTACATGGTTTTGAATTTTATAATGCTTATATTAATTAATATTTTAGTAAGAAAATCTAAATGATAAGCATTTTATTATGTAAATGTTCTATTTCCTTATGTTAATCTGAAGATACCTACAAGAAATAAAGCAAAAGAATTCATTGAAATTAGTTTGTAATTTTACTTTTGTTTGGAATTTATGTATCTTTAAATGTTTGTTTCTTTATGTTGTCTTTAGATTAATTAATGTATTTATATATTTGTACATTACAGGCTGTACTCTTCTTTGAGGTCAATTATCACATATGGTATTTGAGTGGAAAAACAATTGCTCATTTTGGATATGGATCTGAGTATGAGGTAATTTGATTCATTATTACAAATTCAGTTTTTACAGTTATTGTAATCTAAAAGAATTTTTTGTGTTTTGCAAATACAGTACTTTTAAGAAAATAGTGTTACAGTAGAGCGTCGTTTATCCGAATCAATTGGGGACTGAGGTTGTTCGGATAACTTATTTTTCGGATAACCAATTATGTACGAAAAATATATTAACCTATCCTGTGTTGAAATTTTTCTCTGTTGTGTGTCACTTTATGTTGAATTTTTGTCAATGTTAAGTCTAACATAAACTTTTTAAAATAATAATCATGGCTATTGTATTGTTAAAAATTATTTCTTTATTTTTTACAAACAAAATAAATATATTGAAAAATATAAAAACAAAAAAAAATATACTTTAGAAGTTGATCTAGTATCAAAAACGTTTGATTCGGCACGACACACAGTCCTCAGAAAAACACCACACAAAAGTGTCAGTGCTGCCAGCTAAAACACACATACCAACAAAAAAAATATTGGAGTATCCCAAGATGTAGCCAAAGATTGCAGTGCCATATCTCAAACTTTTTGTTATAATCAAGTATATCAAAGTAATTACTGTACATCATTTTAACATGTTTGATTGTATGAAAAAGTTTAATTGTTTATGGGACATTATTAAACCTCTTTGTAACCCAATCCAGACCAAGTATGTGAGATCCTTGAAATCTACAAACACAATTACAAAGAGAAATGCATTAATCATGTATATGTTACTGGCAATGTATGAAAAGCAGGCATTGTATAAAATGCCTGGCATTTTTGGGCAAAGTATGAAATATTCAAATTATTTTAATATTTTATATACTTTTCCTGGGCATTGTATAGAATGATAAATGCTATTTAACAAAGTATTAAAAGATGTCATGAAAAGGCTTTTATTGAAAAGACATAAGAAAATTGTGGCAAGGCACATGACTTTCAACATACGCCTCAGATGGAGAATTTCCCATTTGCACTTCAGTCTTTGTTCGGAAGTGATGAAATATGCTACTTTGAATTTGTTCAGCAAATACTCTAGCCCATACTGTGCTGTATGAAAGTGAAAGAGCAAGGTGAAGTGTCCGAGAAGGAATCGTGGCATGTTGACATACAATGACGATTCTACGATGAACTGTCTAAAGTGTGGGCTAATGCTTCTAACTACTAAGAAGGAACCATGGGACTATTGGCTACTGAATTGCAATGATGTGATGTTAATGCAAAACAAAAGTAAACTGATTTATCTTGTTAAAGAAGGCATTAGTGCTATCCACTTCTACATCATGGATTCTGAGTTATTTAACATACTTCATGACACTCATTTGGCCATTGGCCACTGAGAACATGACAATATTGAAAGAACTTTTGTTCAATACAAGAATGTTACTCATCATGATATTGAACTGTACATTCACCTTTGTGAGCCATGCCAGAAAAAACAAAAAAGTATTAAAAAAAGGTGTTGTTGTGAAGCCTATGGGTTTTTCTGAATTTAATTTCAATTGTCAGGTTGATCTCATTGATTTTCAATTCCAACCTGATAAGGAATACAAATTTATAATGGATCATCTTACTAAATTCGTGGTTCTCAAGGCTCTGACTTCAAAGAGAGTAGAAGTAGTAGCCTACAATCTAGTGGATATATTCTCATTATTTGTGGCACCATTTGTTCTACAGTCTGACAACAGTAGGGAATTTGTAAATAATGTGCTGATCAGCTTGAAGGAGTATTGGATGACAGTGAAGATTATCCACAGCAAGCCTCACCTCACCACTCACAAAGGAGGGTAGTGTTGAAAGAGCTAATCAAGATATTGAAAATATGCTGTGTACTTGGATCTAGATGAAAAAACTGATTGCTAGGGTGGGGGACTACATTTCATTCAACTTATGAAGAATAGGGTTTATTATTCTGGGATCAAAATAACACCAAAAGATCTTTTTGGTTGCAAAACGAAAGTGGGTCTCTCAATGTCTGTGTAAGATCAAGTGCCAAAACAGGAAGTGCTTTTGTGTGATAAAAGCAATGAAGTAGTCAAAATGCCTTCCTTGTTGCAACAAATAGGTTAATTTTTTCAATAAGAAAGTTCTGTATTTTATTTGATATTTTCTTTTTTCATTTGTGTATTTTTAATGAAGGCCTCTTTTTTGTGAAAAAGACAATTAAGTGCAATTTAAAATAAAATTCTTTCCTTCCTTGTTGCAACAAGTAGTTTTGAATCTTCCAAACCTGATTATAGACTGTTAAGTAACACCACTAAAACCTTCAAACTATACTAGCAGATATAATTTAATTTAAATAAGCAACAAGTAGGTTTATATTTTATTTTCTCTTGTTTTCCTCAATAAGAAAGTCCTATACTTTATTTTGTATTTCTTTCTTTTTCATGTACAGTAGAACCCCTCTAATCCGTCACTTTTGGGACTGGGGGTATGGTCGGAACGCAAAAGAGGTCGGATTATCAGAAAAAAGTAAAATAAACAATCGTCCCCTTTGTCCAGTCTTTGTAGCATTATCAGAAAAAAGTAAAATAAACAATCGTCCCCTTTGTCCAGTCTTTGTAGCACTGCTAATTTTTCATTTAATGAAAGAGTAACGTGTTTACGTTTCACTCCTGACATGTTAAAAACACACACAAAACTGTACATGTACACACAATGTAAAACATATACTGTAACAAACACAGAAAAACGCCACGGACAGTGAGTCACTGACGAGTCGGGACAAGTTTCTCGACTCCGACCACGGTCGGATTAACCGGAGTGACGGACTAGCCGAGGGCGGACTAGAGGGGTTCTACTGTATGTCTTTTCAATAAAAGCCTTTCCATGACTTTCTTTTAATACTTTGCCTAAATAGCATTTGTCATCCTATATAATGCCTAGGTATTACAAACAATGCCTATGGAAAGTATATATAATATTAAAATAATTTGGATATATCATACTTTCCCAAAAATGCTAGGCATTCTATACAATGCCTGCTTTTCATACATTGCTACTAACATATATACTAACACTTATGAACATTGAATAAAATTCTTGTTCTAAACAGGTTTCATTCTATTCTCCTGAAGACAATATATTTTATTTTATATTTACAATTAATGATCCTTATAGCTTACCAGTATAAATTTTATATTTATAATTGTATAAAATGTTATAATTTTTGTTAACCGTCTCAATGTGGTTTAACATCATACGAACTTCATTGTGAAACCAAACTATAAAAGATATAAATAATTAATATAATTGGACAATGCTGGGTTTCAATTTTAATCATATTTTTAAAATTTATGTAATTTAAAATATATGTGCCTATATCCATCTCAAATTTGTAGTGTCTTGTCCCTGTACATCATACTTTTTCTGTTAGCAATAGAGTCATTCTGGTCATCTATCTAATCCCTTTGGGGGAAAATGTTTGAATTGAAATAACATGACTTCTGAGCTAGAATTAGAGTTAGAATTCTGAGTGGCTTAGTGGGTGGAGCTAAGAATACATAAAAGAAGCTAGTGGTGGGAGGAGTCAAGCAGTAGTTAGAAACAAGTTCAACATTGCAGCATAACTAGATTTAGCAAGAATTCTGCATTACTGAACATGGCCCTGGTTTGCATGAGAAGTTCTTACACAGTTAATTGAGGCCTCCTGTCCCTAATTTTTCCATATTTGGTCTTAGCTTTCATCTATCTAACTCCATTTTCAAGATGAAGGAAGGAAGACAGATAGAGAAGACAGATGACAGTGAAAATTTATAGATTTACAATTTTTTCATATTGCAGTTCAAATATTTGTGTAATAAATATAAATGATCATTTTCAGGTTCAACTTACAATTTGTATAAATAGATTTGTGTTAATCCTTCAAAAGAATGAAATTTGAATAGTTTATTTTCAGTAAATCAGTAATTCTTCATCACTTTTAATAGTTAAATATAAAAATAAACAGAAATCTTATTGGTTTGTTTTTGTCTAAAAATGTCTGTTTTATAGATAAATGAACTTCTTAATTGGAGAAATTTTTATTTTTCTGCATGCAAAAGGGATAAGAAAGTGGAAACTGATGGATGACAATTTTGCTTTTTAAATTACTTAATTTTTAAAATTTCATTTATTTTAAATTTAAATTAAGAACAGAAGTGTTTAAAATAAAAATGTATTATTTGTAAATACTGTGTGCCTTCAATATGTAGTAGATGGATAGTAGGAAGTGGCAGTCCAATAGTGTTGATTGTTTATTATACCCAAAGATGTCACAGTAACTACAAACAAACTTTATATGAGATACTAATGCTAAGAGAGACAGAGTGTCAATACTCACCATGGACAAATCGGCTCCGAGAGCCACATGCGGCTCTTGCTTAAAGTGTTAATTTCTACTTTTTATAATTATTTTTACAATTTTGTGAAAATATGTTTATTAAAAAAATTCAATATTTGTTTTATGTAATATTTATATTATGTAATAAAATCGTGGTACAGAACTGCAGTACAGAATAAAAAGTACAGAACTGTGGCTCCCATGCATTTTGCAAAACCTACATTTTGGCTCCCACTGACCCCTTGCTTGCTCACCCCTGGTCTATACTTTGATAAATATAAGGAAAAATAATCATCACAGTTTCAAGCAGCGATATAAACAAAAGTTGCTGACATTCTGCATTGTAACATTTACAGTCTGATATTCTCAAAAATTGCATTTCACTCTGATGGATACTTTGGAGTAAGCAGTTTCAAACTGTTTTTTCTGATATCTGTTACATCAAGATCTGTATAATTGAGAATCAAAATAGTATTAATGAGCTGTAATAATAAAACAGTTAATTCAATAAATTACCAAATGATCGCTTAAATATCGGTTTATAATTAAATGATTGGAATAAAGCAATTTGACATTAGAGGTAGACATTAGGCACCATCTCTTAAGTAAATTAATTTACTTAAGAGATGGCGCCTAACGTCTACCTCTAATGTCAAATTACTTTATTCCAATCATTTAATTATAGCCTGATATTTAGGTGATCGTTTGGTAATTTATTATATATTATTCAGGCTTTGAGTTATTGTTATTTACAGTTAATTCAAATTTTTAAGATTGAAAATAAAAACTAATTTGTACATTATTTAAACTGATAACAGAAAAACAGTTATTTCTTTTAAATTTAACTAAAATGATTATTAAACATTCTATAATTTATTAATTTATTGTAAATTAATAATTTTTCTTTTTCTGGCAGATAACTCAAACTCTAGTTTTTGTGTTCCTGGCAAGTTGTTTGAATTTGATAATAGATCTTCCTTTCTCGGCTTATGGCAATTTTGTCATTGAAGAACGACATGGATTCAATAAACTGGTTGGTTCTGTTTTTGAATTATTTAAATATTTTAAATTGAAGTATTAATAAAATTTTAAAGATAGTTGATGTAATCAATATAATTGTTTGAATTAGATATTTATTTATGTAAAATCACATTTTTTGAAACTATACAACTTTTCATGTTATTTAAAATTATTTAATAAAATAGATGGAGATGACTGTTAGAAGGGTGTTCTTTCCAGAAGGGTTGGGGATTGGGCAGTATTACAAACAAAATTATTGAGAATTTCATGCCATTTTAAAACCTGTTCAGTTGCAATAGAAAGATGAAGTGCAGAATACAGAATAAATAAAATCTTATCATTGAGACAGAGCACCTCAACACTATCTCAAACTGAATGTTACAGTATACAGATACCAAAATACCTAAAATAAGTCAAGTGAAGAACAAACTCTATTCCAAAGACCTTTGGATTCCTGAGTTATGATTCAGGCTAAATTGTTTTATTCTTGGAACGTATCAGTAGAACTTCCATAGAATTCAATTTTTTTTTTTTTAAATGCAGGCATTTGCCAGACGTGCACAGACAGAGCTCCAACGCAACAGAACTTGCAAGGAATTATCTTAAAGTTCTTGCCACACTTCTTATAACTATAAGAAGTGTGGCAAGAAGTGTATTTTATCCTTTTGGTTTATGCAATTATTGTTATGCCCAACTTTAAAAATTTTCAAGGATTTCAAGACTTATATATAGGGCAGTGAGTAACATGCATGTTTGATGTAGTAAAGCTTTGACATTTTTTGCATTTGAGCTTTTTGAGCATTTTCTAATGCATATAATGACAGGGCAGTAGAACCTTTTATCATTTTAACTTCAATGAGGCAAATAATTTGTATTAAAATGTAACTACAATGATGCACATTTTTATTCTTATTGTATGTATTAGCTGTATAATAAATGATGTAAAAAATGTTGCTGTAGGCTATATGATTAAATTCACTATAAAAAGAGGCTTAAAGTTGTTACCACAATCTATTATATTTGTAATTTTTAATCTGAAATTATCGTGGCCCTCCATTTTATCCAAGGTTGCATTGGTCCACGTTACCTCAGATAATCAGGGTTTTACCATATTTGAAAAAGACTCAAATTATTTCTGGCTTTGTCACTTTTTTCAATGATTGACTAAGAAGAATATTTCAAAGAATATTATTTAAATTTTAAATGACAAACAAAGTGTTCTTAAGCATACAAGTGGTACAGATATGGAAAAATAGAGTACTTGTTATGACTGTTGCTTTTTGTAAAATTCAATATTTTTCACCTTTTATCAAACTGCAAAACTTAGACAGATCATATATATTTATTTTATGGAGGATGATTCAAATGCCTATTGATGATAAATAATTTATTCAAATTTATTCAAATTAATTTTTTATCTAAGAAAATATCCCAAATTGAAAACTTTTGTCTTTGTTACATAGACTACATAAAAAAAATTTATAAATATGAAAGCAGTGAAAAATACCTTGATAACTGTTTCTATCTTGAATTTCCTGAATATCTTAGACCCATTTTATTTTTGTATCAAAAAAAAGTAAGATTCATTACAACTGTGGTTATATCTTATGCAGGAAGCTTTATGACTTCATAAATATTTAAATAAAAATGCATATATGTCTGTACAGTATATATGCAGTAATGACCTTATTGCTAGAGTTATAAGCTGCTTTTATTATTATTTGAACTTTTTCAGTTTGTCATTGTTTATAAAAATAAATATTTTATACTTAAATGTAATATAAATTTGAAAATGTTCAAATTTATAACTTGAACACTTAAAGGTAAGAATTCATATGTTAGTTCCATGTTTTTGTTACAAAATAATTGAAACCTCTTTATTATAAACTGTTTAATAAAATTATTAGAATGGAACGGCTTTAACAATGAGTAAAGTTAAAAATGAGTATAAAATGCATTATATAGGCTAATAAGATGAATTGATTTATTAATCATGGTCTCTGTTTATCATGTTTTTCTTAATTATCCACAATAAACAGAGACCGTGATTAATAAATCAATTCATCTTATTAGCCTACATAATGCATTTTGTATTGATATTTTCCAATTCTTCATGCTTCAAATTTTAAATTTAAAAAACAATTTTAAGAAAATATATATTAAAAAAAATTTTAATTTGCAAGTATACAAAATGAACCTCACTGCTTTGTGTTTCACTACCCGACTTTACATTTGTGACACCTTTTGTGGTTCTTAATTATGTCATACCACCCATTGTCAATTTCCATCCCATTATTTAGGTTGATAGAATTTTGACAAGGGATAATATTATGTTATCAAAATTTTATCAACCTAAATAATGAGATTTTTTTTAACATATATTTTCTTAAAATTGTGTTTTACATTTAAAATTCATAGCCTGAAGAGGGATTGCAAAATACCAATCTGAAATACATTATTAAATAGGCAAATAAAGTAAATTGATTTATTAATCTTGGTCTCTGTTTATTGTGGGTAATTGGGAAAGATTTGATAAAGATCACTAGTCTCACTATTGGAAGAAACTTTTATTCTTTATTGTAGTTGCTAAAATTAAGTACATTTTCAGTTTGTATTTTTGAAGTTTCAATTAAAGTAGTTTTTCATTTTATTCACTTAAAGATTGTTATAATTTTTATTAAGTATTCTTGATAAACTTTTTAACTAATTTATTTATTTTAAAGTTTTTCTGAAATATTAGATGTATAATAATTTAGATAGGTTCTAGTGTTGATGATAAAAGGACCTATACAATAGAAGCTTTGCATTCTTGGGATTATGTTCTGCAAAATTGTGGAAAAATGGAAATTGCAAATACAGAAAGGAAAAAGTTTATTGAAAAAATTAAGCTAGGAAATTTAATATATGATTAGAAAATAAAAAAAGAATATTTTTATATAAAGAAATTTTGCTACCACATTTTTAACTTTTTCTTCTTTAATGTGTCTTATGATAGATTTATTACAATGAAAGTGTAATTAATTGTAGATGCTAATTTTCCTCCCTTCAAAATTATCTAGTACTTTAATTTTGTCTCAGAGGAGCATCACTGTTTTAAGCTTTTCAATAGTTTGCTACTAGAGTGTTTAGATGACTTAGTTTTTTTATCTTTATAAATTAACAAACTTAAGTCTACTTATAAAACATGACACTGACATTCACAATACATATTTGTATAAAGCATGATATTTACTATCCTAATAAGAGCTGATGCTGTAATAATACAAGAAACTAGAGTTAGTGTAATAGTGTATTTATTTATTAATGAAGTGTTAAAATTGACAATATAAATTGTATGCTAAGGTAAAAAGTATTAAAAATTCTTTGTCTGTTTATCTATCGATATGTTATTTTTGTTAATCCTTCCACAAATAAATTAATTTTAGTTTTGTGAATATGAGAAATTATTGCACATGTGTGTAATTTAAAGTTAAAGAATGCATGAATATAGAGCTTTTGTTATATATCTAAATAAAGTTTGGAAAGTAAAAAGATTGAAAATTGTAACATGTTTTTTTCTATTACAAAAATTGTATTTGAATCTTTTATAATTATTTTTTATATGTTAATAGACACCAACATTCTTCATTACTGATAAATTGAAGAAGTTTTTAGTGATCATGATGATTGCATTGCCAGTATCTGCATGTGTTGTACAAATTGTTAAAATAGGAGGAGATTATTTTTTCTTATATTTGTGGTTATTCTCTGTGGCAATTACTTTGGTAAGTTTATTGAAATATAACTTTTTACTTGTTAAATTTTTAAACAATTTATATATTTACTCTTTTTGCTATCAATACTCTCTTATTTAAATATGTATTGTAATAAAATTCTAATCATCATATTTACAGTCCTTTTAATATATAACTGTTTTATTATAATATACAAAAATAAATTTTAAAATCAAAATGATTTTGACAATTTCTGTTCATTTTAAAATGACCAGTTTAAAGCAAAAATTCTTATTGGGTTGTTTGGAAAGTAATTTTGTTTTTTTTACCACTAGACAGATTAGTCTTATTTTTCTGCCATTTTCATTCTAAACTGTATTATCATTATATATTTTGACAGCTAGCAATTTAAGGCTTATTTCTAAAAAATTTGGTTTGATTTCGTACAATTGTTTATTTTTTGTGTCCCATCAAATATGGAAGATCAAAAGCAGCATTTTCAGTATATTTTGTTCTTTTATTACTGAAAAGGTAAGAATGTTGTTCAAGCAAGAAAAAAAATTATGTGACATGTATGGAGAAGATATAGTGACAGAACTGACAGTGTCAAAACTGGTTTACAAAATTTCGTTCTGGCAATTTCAATATTGAAGATGCACCACATTCTGGATGGCCAGTTGAAGCCAATGAAAACAAAATAAAGATACTGATTGAAGCAAACTGCCGAATAACAACATGTGAAATCACTAAGAGATTAAATTTGTCAAATTGAACTATTTATGATTACTTGAAACAAATTGGTTTCGTTTCAAAGCTTGATATATGTGTTCCNGAGATATCCAAATGGCGCATCCAAACAATTCACATATCCAAGCTTCTTTAGATGTTGAAATATGGTACTGTTTGATAACTTCACCATGTCTGCAATTTCTGGAGTTGTATAATGAGGGTTTTCATCCAATAATGCTTTGATCTGGTCCTCTTCAATAACGGGAGGTCTTCCTGAGCGGGGAGCATCTCCAAGGCTGAAATCACCTGCTTTAAATTTTGCAAACCACTTTCGAACAATTGATTCTGCTACAGCACTCCCACCATAAACATCACATATCTTTTTTGCTGTTTGTACAGCATGTTCTCCTTTACGATAAAAAAAGAGAAACAAGTGTCGATAATGCACGTTGTTTGCATCCATTTTTGCAATGAGACAAATTAAACAATATTTGAATAATCTTAACATTTTTGTAATGGACATGTCTCAAGGTCATTTATTGTAATATTCATTGGTTTGTACAATTCTAATCATTTTCACATCAGTCAGTGTCTCAACTGTCGGCTATCAAAAATTGCTACAAACTTTCCGAACAACCCAATATATAAAAATTTAAAATTATACAGTTTGAAATTAGGATGAATGAAGTATTTTTCAGAACAGAAAAGAACTTCAGGAATTTGGATTACTGCTGTTTACTTAGTTTTTATTTACTGATCCTTCAGGTATAGGATTCTGTTTGTTTCAATACAAGTCTTAAAATACAGTAAAACCTTTTTACCACTCTGTTGGAAAATCAAAAGTGGTTACATATGAGAAGTGGTAAAAAATCAGAGCTTCCTGGAGGACTTGTGTTATAGAGGATTCAAAGGAATATATAAGGAAATTCCTAAATATGGGCACCACAATTGTATATCACCACAATCCCACAGTATATAAACTATTATGCAGTTGTAAAACCAATATAGTAAGAATGAAGGCACCAGGAATGTATAGTGTCCCAGTCACTGATGAGATTTTTAATTGTAATCTAATTTACATTGGGTCCACCAACAGATCACTAAACAAAAGATTGATAACACAGGTCAAAAAGAAAAAACCCAATATAGCTCTATTCATCTTGAACTGGGAGTTAAAGTAAGCTTTGAACAAGCCAAACTAATTTGGCATATCCTTTTACAAAGACCAGACCAGATACTTAAAATCTGTCAAAATACTCAAAGCAGCTAAAAAAAAGGAAGTTTCAAAGATTGTGAGAAGTTATCAACTGCTTGACAATCCTTCTTTGGATTCAGATAGAGTGACCATAATTGTTATGTTGTCTTAACATTAATCAAAATCTGAAATTGTAGTCAACACTGTAAAATATAAATGTATTTAAAATTTATAATTTTTCAATCCTTATTTATAAATTTTATTTAGAACATGCATTTAAAATTTCCTAATATACCAAATTTTTGAATTTGTAATATTTCATGTGCATTCTAAAATAGAGCACATAAATTGTAGGTTGTAACTTTGACATGATGCTAGTCTATTGACATGATGCTAGTCTATTGACATGATAGTAACTTTGACATGATGCTAGTAACACAGTGCTGCCTTGTATGTAATAATTATTTACTAAGTAGACAGAGTATTCAAAAGCAAGCAATTTAAATGTTGATAATTACAAAGATTGAAGTAAATAATTAATTAGAGCATTAAAATTTGTTGAGAAGTTAGTTTACAGAATAACTTTGTCTCTGTATTACTGTAATGCAGTTAGAGTTTTTGACATCAGAGCCAGACACCAAGTTTTGTTACCCTAATTGGCTTGTTCACTGTTACATAAGGATCACATCCTAGAAGTATTTGAATACCCAGCTCAAGTTCTTGGAAACAGTGAGAACATTTTGCAATCAAATAGTTCTCAATTCTTTTCAGCCTCGTAATAAAGTTTTTTTTACATACATAAAACAGATTTTACTATAAAAAACAAATGTAACCATGTGACATTTATCTGACACAGTTTAGATTAAAAAAAAATACTGCCAAAATGAAGAAAATTATTTCAGTACTGTGTAATTCCAGTTTACACAGGTTTTACTGTATAATGAAAATAATTTGTATGTAATTTTTTGAATATTACTTTTTTTTTTTTTTTTTAAGNTGCTGACTTGACTCGTGTGTATGAATAGGCTATGTTTATAATGGGGTAAATAAAAGTTACCATGTTTAAATTTCTATAGCCAATACATTCGAGAATCACTACAAAATCATATCCTCGTCCATTCAGTTATTATGCGGAGATGTTTAATCTTCATGAAAATGTTAACAAAACGTAATTATCGAGATGGAGTTAAATTCATAAAATAGCCTTATCTTATTGCGAGGGAACAAGACGAATCGTTTCTAAATTTTTATATTTTGGTCCATATCTATAATGTATGATGACCTTTGATATATTATGAAAATACAGTTGATCCCCCCTATAACACGGTAGATACGTTCCAGTTTTTGTGAATCCATTTTCTACAAGTCCTTAAATACATGAGCCAATCACAGCCTGCCATGTATGCAGTTTAGGGACTATGGCTGTTTGAAAGGTTTTCTTCCATAAAATTAATCAATTCTAGACTAATTCGACTCAACATTTCTAAAATACATATAATTTTTTGGGAATAATCCATATAAACTATGCTATGAACAAAAAATTGTAGGATTACTTACCGAGTGTGCACCGTTCGACAACGCCGTTGCTTAAGCTTGTTTTCGTTGTGGAGCTTGTCATTGAATGGTGCTTGTGTGCTTCTGATAAATTATTTTTTTTGCGAAAAATTTGCTGAACTTTGGAGACATCATTAATATAAATATAATTTTTATGGACATTAAATAATAAATGGTTTTTAGTAGGTCTGCTGCTCATTTAAACTCAGCGGTTTGTACAATATTCGCTATTGGTCTAGATTCGACCTATCTTGTTGCAACACGAGTCAGCGATGATGTTTTACCGAATTACATGAGTTTTTTTTTTAGCGTGTTTGTACGAATACAGTCGCAATTTTTTCGCCATTATATAGGAATCCGAACTATATGAACCCGTTTTATAGGGGGTCTACTGTATAAAAATGATAAATGTTGGTCTCTATGATTAAACACTATAAACATGTTAATACTATGTTCTGCAGAATATAATTTCAGTATACAGTAGACCCCCCTATAACGCTTAGATACGTTCCACGCTAATCGAATTTTACATTGTAGGAATGATTAAATACATGAGCCAATCGCAGCCCGATAGGTGTGAACTTTACGGACTAAGGCTGTTTGAAAGGTTTTCTTTTATAAAATTAAGCGATTCTAGACTAATTCCACTCAACATTTCCAAAACACGTATAATTTTTTGGGAATAATCTGTATAAACTATGCTATAAACAAAAAATTATAGGATTACTTACCGAGTGTGCACCGTTCGACTACGCCGTTGCTTAAAGCTGGTTTTCATCGCGGAACAGCACGCGAAACGACGGCCGCAATTTCTGATAACGAATTTTTGGCAGAAAAATAACTTGACCTTTGGAGACATCATTAATATAAATAATTTTTATGGCCGTTGAATAAGAAGTGTTTCTTTCACAAGAAATGTATAAAATTAGTGCTGTATTAGACTTACGGTACCTAATTTACATACTGTACAGACGATAATAAACTCAACTTACTAGCCTAAAATCTCCGTAGCGTGTTGCCAGGCGGCAGAAAGCATATATATAATTATAATAAAGTTACAATAAATTAAGTTAATATATAATTATATATACAGTACCTAATTTATATATAATTAATATATAATTATATGTACAGTACCTAATTTATATATAATTTATATATAATACTAAACAGACGATAGCAAACTCAATTTAGCCGCTCCGTAGCGTGGCGCAGGGTCGGAGGAAAGTAGTTCGGCTGCTCATCCACTATTGGTCCAGATTCTATCAATCTTGTCGCGAAACGACGTTATAGGAGGTAATTTATACGAATGTTGCTACAATTTTTTCGCTACGTTATAGGAATTGTCGTTATAGGAATGCACGTTATAGGGGGTCAACTGTATTTGAATACAACTAGTTAGAACATTTTGTTTTTTTTTTTTTTTATAAATTTAGTATTTAATTTAGAATATTAAATTGTATATTATCTGATTATTAAAATATAACTAGTTTAAAATTTTATTTAAAAGACCAAAATATAAAATTTTAAAGTAAGCTTGTTTTTTAAACTTTTTTTACATTGATTATTTTTTTTTCTGTAAGGTGGATTATTGTAATAAAAAAAACAATAATACTTTTCTTAAGAAACATAACTTTATTTTCTTTCTATAAGTAGGTCCTTTCATACATATGCCACAATATAATTCTTTTTTTCATTAGTTTCTTGAAAAATGTTAAATTGGGTATGGTTTATGAATTTTTAACATCATCACAATAATTAATTCAACTTCACTTTAAAACTAAAATTAAATTTTATTTGAAATGTTCTCCTGTTATACTTCTATTTTATTATACTTTCATAAGAAAATTAGTTTAAATTTGAATGAGAGAAATTAGAATAAATATTTTAGTTTTCTGGTTATTTGACTTGATAAAAAAAATTTCCTTTAAAACGACATCAATAGCTTAATTGATTGTAATTTATTTACATTAGTTTATATTTTTTATATATTAGTTTATATAATATTTTAATAATGTTTAATACAAAAATAGTAAAAACAAAAACAGATCTAAATATTTATTTTCAGACTAGAATTAAGATAATTTTCATTAATTAAATTATGGAATTTGGCTATATTGAATTTAATTAAACAATTGGACAAATAGAGTTCTAAGTAACATTCAACAATGCAACTGTGGTAAGCAGATGATGTGGATTCAGATTTTGCTTAAATTTAAGTCATTTTTTCCTGAATTTTCTTTATTGAACTAAATTCAAAATTAATGTATTATGGTCATTCTAAAAGAAAAGAATGTTTTGATCTGATGAACTGTGCAGTTCTCCCACCACCCCTACTGCCGCATCATAGACCTTCCCATTTTTTTGCACCAGTCTGATGCTAACAGCGAGCCTCAATGATTGTTTACTGTTTATAGTATGACTTTGAAATGTGTGACAAAATTGAAGATTACACCATGTGTGAGGTTCGTAGTGTAATATGCTTTTTGAATGCCAAAAAAGTCCACCCTATCGAAATTTACAGACAGATAACCAAGGTTTATGGTAATGTGATGAATGAAGCTTCAGTTCAAAAGAAACGGTGGGGATTGTTATCCAGAGGCATTGAGCTTCTTCAGGATAACATACGTCCACATGCTGCTGCATTGACAAAGAACTTGCTTCAGCAGTTTAAGTGGAAAGTTTTTGAACATCCTCCTTATGGCCTGGACTTGGCTCCGAATGATTACCATCTTTTACCAAAATTGAAGGACTTTTTGGCTGGGAATCACTATGGAAGTGACAACGAACTGAAAGAGGCCATTAATGACTGGTGGTAACTGAGTGTTCAGAAGGCATAGAAAAGCTGGTGTTATGCTATGACAAATGTTTAAATTTGTATGGCAACTACGTAGAAAAATAGCTAAGGTATCATATGTATTGTAAAATAAGTTTCGTTTCATTATCTTAAATAAAAATATCTAGAGAAACAAATGTTCTTTACTTTTAGAATGACCTTTGTATAATTAATAACAATGATAATATGAGTTTGACGACTTACAAGGGGAATCAATTAGTCCCATGTCAGGAGTGATCTAGGGTCTTTTCACATGTGGGTGGGGGAGTTAGAGGTAGAGATGACACATGTCCTTACAAAACTATTTATTGTGAATCAAAAGTAACTTACAAAAAGCTAGTAAACAGTTTGTTTCTGAGGTCACAACACTCGTCAGAGTTTGAAGAGGATGACGTTTATGTTTCCAGAGAGATTATTTCCTCTAGGTCATTTAAAGGTCATTTAAAGAGTCTGACAGTTGATAGTTGGCAACAGAGGGAGATGACTGATAATGGCCCCAGATGGTAACATTGCTGAGTCTGTCCAGAAGTGTGGGAGACTCAAGTTGGTTGCTCATAGAGACACTGGTGTTATCCAAACAATAGCAATTTCATTGTTATGGGTGGCACAGATTTGTTTCGGAACAGAATTAACAAAAACTGTGCTTCCACCTTTGATTTTGGGGTTTTTATAGTTTTTTTTCTCTCTGTCTTCCTTTTTTATTGGCCTTACATCCTTCATCTTGCTTCCTGATTGGCCGCTCCCCTGTCTCCAGGTGAAAACCGAGACCTGTTTGCGTCACGAGAAAGGTCCATTTCAGAGAGTCTACCTGATACCATTCATCAACTCTGACTGGGAGATGTTGATGAAACTATGAAACCTACAGTCGTATCTTACTCTGTTATTGCCTTTTCTTTGATGTTTTAGAATTTCAACGATCTAATGTGCTGTTCTTTGACCGTCATCCTTTTTTCTTTTTCCAATTTTCTAACTTAGATCACTTATATATGAGCATTTTGTCAAAGTTCCATATCTCCAGGTTGACATTCCACTATGATCTATGATGTCTTTTATTTCCACATTGCATTTGCTTTGACAACTACAGTTTTTTACCTTTCTCTCTCTCTCTCTCTCTTACATAACTTATGTGACCTTTGTTCTGATTTAACAGTAACTTTCTTTAACTTGAAAATACCATTTAAAATGGAAGAAAACAAATGTTTTCTTCCATTTTAATTTCTAACTTGAAATGGTCATTTTCAAGTTAGAAAAATGTAGATATAAATAAATGCGTATTTTAAAAATAGAACACCAAATTTAAAATGTGGAATCTTCATGCATTAACATTGTGCTTCAATCTGCATATTACAATATATAACAATTTTTAAAATAAAAGGTTTTACAATATACTAAATAAAACATATATGCCTTAATACAAAACTTATTGGAGGCCATAGAACACTTGCCGTGTAGTTGAAAGAGTCCATCTCTTTATAATTAAATCGCCATACCTGTTTTGAAGGCTTTGAATATTTTGATTTGTTCAAGATACAGTAATACTTCAACTTATGCTACCCCGAGTTATGCGATTTTCAAATCTCGTCAATTCGTCTTTTGTTTGAGCGCCACACAACTCTTGATTACTCACTCCCCCACACTATTGTTCAGCTTACATGTTCGGACGTGTTGCATGGAATCGTCACATAGTTACAATTTATTTTGTGTTATTTATTTCTGTGTTTGTTATATCTACGGAGACTTGAGAGACTCTATGTGGTGATTTCTTGTAACCGTGAACGAATCAAAAGACAAGATAAGATTAACGAGAACATTTATTAGCTTACATACATCCGACTTGGATTTTACACAAATTGCGAAATTATACCCCGACTTACACGAATTCAACTTATGCAGTTATTGCTCGGTTCACCTATCACATAAGTTCGGGGTATCACTGTACTTCAGGCTGGCTGGCTCCTTGCAGTGGTGTAAGATACAGGCATTATAAAATTTAATCTGAACATTGTTATCATTGGCAATTGTTCAATCGTCGAGAGTAGAGGAGGCGTGGAGCTATGGCAAATCGTCGTTTGAGCACTTGTTCTTTTTGCAAGCACAAAGTTTCGGAAAGTGACTTATTAACTTGTTCCAATTGCTCTAAATTTGCTCACTTCTATTGTTTTGGGATCCAGGCAGCAAACTTTCATAAGTTCAGCAAGTCTTACAAAAAAACTTGGAAATGTGAAGATTGCAAATTAGTGAAAATTGTTAAGAACAATGCAAATTGGACACAGGAACTGGAAGACGACAGAGAACTGGGTGAGTGTGAACAGATTATTATGACTTCACATAATTATAGTAAAAACGTGGATAGAACACCAGATAATCTAACTTTCACTCCAATGTCACCCTTAAGTATAACTACCAAAAATTCTGAAGTAATTTTACAAGAAGTGAAACTTATACACTTAGAGTTGAGTAACATAAAAGAAACAAACAAAGAAATCCAGAAATCGATTGTACAAATTGGGCAAAGATACAAACGAGTATAAAGTCTGCAAGTATGAAGTTTTTCTTCATAAACCAGATTATTAAAGCGAAACAAATTGCCGAATTATTGAGCTATAAGCTCGATGCCTCTATTAAAGCAGCCGAGGTAGACAAATCAAAAATACTAGAGAGCAAAAGAAGTACTACAATCTCGAAAACAAACTCGAAATCTTTCAGGCTACAGGTGAAAAAACACATAATATTTGTCTTCTCTTAAATGCATTAAACATGATTCCAATCACATCAATTGAATCGGAAAGGGCATTCTCGGTAGCAAGACTTTTCTTTACTAAAATAAGAATTAGAGTGAATGATCGGAGTATTGGTCATCTTTGCTTTTTAAAATCTTATAAAAGTTTACAATATTTTGTATTATATTTTATTTAAAAAACAAAAATTATTTTCTAAGTTATAAGTTTGATCAAAGTTCAATTTTTAATTTTTAACTCAATTCAAAGAATTTTTGTTGTTGTGTACAGTTTCTAGCAAACTTTAATAAATTTTTTTCTATTTGTGAAAATTTCTATGTAATTCAAAGGTAATTTTCATTATATATCTTACACAGCATTATTAATATGATTTTGGATGATACAGAACTTTAAAATTTCTTTAAAAAATGAAAAATAATTATATCATTTAATTTCAAGATATATTGTATACCTTAAAAATAATTGATTCTATTCGGGATTTCCTGGGATCCCGGGAAACAGTTCACTTTTATCCCGGAATCCCGGGACAAGCAAAAGAGTGGGAAATAAGAAAACCTAGTTGCTATGCCTTGACTTTGGTCTGGCATAGTACACAGCCACTGGTGTAAACCGAGTATAACCCACTAAACCCAACACAATAATAATAATAATAATAAAACACTCTCTAAAACCATAACCAGTGCAAAGCAAGGTTAAATTAATTAAGCAACAAATAAATGTTTTCTTAACTCTTTCCAATTTCTTGGGTTTTTTAATTTGAAATTAGCTGGATCTTCTAAATTCATTCTAGAATATAATATTTGAATATATAATCAAACTGTAAGATGATGAGTTTGAGCAATGCGCATGTGAATTTATTTGCATGTGTACTCCTGTGTTGTGTTACCCTTAAATAAGATTGACAATTAAGCTCCGCTGCCAAGGCCTTCTTAACTCCTTTTGAGTTCTAGGAAGAACTTGGAAGGAGTTAAGAAAACATTTGTTATTTGTTGATTAACCTTACTTTGCACCAGTTATTGGTTTTAGAGAGAGTTATATTATAAGTTTCAAAATAAATCATGGTAAACATATTTTGAACATTTTAATGTTTCAGAAAGAGAACAAAAGATATGTTAATGTAAGTGTAAGCTTGTTGATCTGTAAAACAGTTTGTAAACATTGTCCAAACATTAAATAATTGTGCTGGAAAGTGAAAAGGTTGTTTGTGTGATATTTTTGAATATATTTTAAAAATTTATACTATATTTGGGATCTGTTTATGCCAAAATATATAGTACACATTCATTTCATAATTTCATCATGTTTTTAAAAAATAATAAGTGAACTTCTTTTGTTTCTGGCCAGAACAATTAGTAAAAAAAAGAGAAAAGAGTAAAATTTGTTTACATTAACAAGCATGCACTGCATTTATACTATTTTAAGTAGCCAGATTGAATTATTTTTGAACATATAGTTGTTAGATTTTAAGGTTCTTTCTGTATTAAAGAATTAATAAATACATTTAAAATTAGGTTCCAAACGCTCTGCTCATAGCAATGCTTTCTTCTATGGGTTTTATAAAAACAAAAGAATTGTTTTGTTTGATACTCTTATTAAAGATTATGAGTCTAAAGAGGACAAGGAACATTCTGATAAGCAGGTAAATATAATTTGCTTAAATTTAATTTTAAATGCTTTTAAATGTATAAATAAAAATCTTAACTTGTTTTTCTTTCAGAATAAAGGTGGTTGTAATAATGATGAAATTCTTGCCGTATTGGGTCATGAATTGGGACATTGGAAATTAAACCATAATTTAAAAAATATAGCAATTGCACAAGTATGTATTTCTTTGAAATATATTAAATATCATTTTAAAGATAATATTTATTGTAATATTGAAAGTACAGAGAAAAATCTAAAATTTATAAACTTTTTTGTTTTGATAATCTCTGGCTTTTTCATTTCTCGAATATGATATTGAATACTTAATTTTTTGTAAAATATTATACAAAGAGAGAGTAATTTTCTGATGATTGAGCAGAGCATAAGTGGAGCTATGCAAATATCAGAAAGTGTTTTGTCTGTGATCAAAGTTTAAAGATTAATTGCACAATCACAGTTATTGTTGCACATAAAACCTGTCAAATTATATACAATTTGACAGGTTTTATGTGCAACAATAAATTTGTAATTGATTTTGTTAGGATATTTATTGAATAATTTTAATAATTTGTTTTAAATATTTGTGAAAATTATTTTTCTTTAATGTAAAATTTTTATTTTCAGGTTAATTTGCTGATATGTTTTAGTGTTTTTGCACTATTATTTAAGAAAAAGGTTCTATATGCAGCATTTGGCTTTCACACCGAACAGCCCATCATGATTGGTTTGCTTATAATAATACTGTACATTTTAGCTCCTTATGATGAGGTTTGTTCTATTAATATAAATCATTGACTCCTATAAAATAGTTATTAAATTTTAAAATAAAAATATGTAATTGTATGATGATCTTAAAATTAAAATACAGTGGGTGATTGGATAATGAATACTTTTGCGATAGATTTTTATGTTTGGACAATGAACACCTCACAGAACAAACACGAGAAGAAGCAACATAAAATAATGAATATCGATTGGTCTTCCCTTGTCTTCAGACAACAATTTCCAACTTTTTGGAGCATGGGAGACGTTGACATTGACGCTCAACCTGGTATATACTGATCGGATAGTATTCCTCCAAACTTTGAAACTCTCCCTTGTAATTCCAGCCTTTTATTTTTCTGACAGAAACAATTAATTTATAATATTCGCAAGACTGTCTGGTGAGCATTCATCAAGTTTTGCGTCTGTTTTTATTTTCAAAAGGTGAGAGTATAATATCACAGGTAGAGAGTGGGCATATGTCTGATGTCTGTTGTTGCTGTGCAGTATGGCTTGAACAGGTCTACAGTAGGCTGCAGTTCAATCTTATTTAAGAAAGATACTGTATTATAAAGAAAACTTGAGCAGCTTAAGGAGTAACAAAAATCACATCTGAGAAATAAATAACATTGAAGAGCTCATAATGGAACCTGAAACTGATCTGATAACAGAAGAACACCAAGAACTCTTGAGTGAAGAATACCAAGAAATTCTGCGAGACATGTTTTCTTCTGAAAAAGAGAATTAATGTCAGTATCTGCTATTAAATATTTTTTGAAGAAGTGAGATGATGTCAGAACGATGGTTTTAGAATAGCATTCAAACTAGGTTGAGGTTAATGGGCTTAGGGATATATACAATTACAATGCTATTATTGATAATTACTTTTGGAAAATCTTGAAGGGAGAAAAGCAGTTGACATTGGACAGATTTTTTAATTCCACAAATGGAAAAAACATGACTAGTAAAAATGCAAGACTGCATATATATGTATTTTTACTATTACATATAAATAAACGTAATAAATGAAAAATATAAAAATAAAATATCCAAAAGATAAAAATACTCCAAAAAATAAAAACGTATATATTTTTTATTTTATAATATAA